>NW_016803103.1:419295-447734 GCF_001698545.2 Rhinopithecus bieti
TTTTTGAGACAGAGTCTGGCTCTGTCACCCAGGCTGGAGTGCAGTGGCATGATCTCAGCTCATTGTAACCTCTGCCTCCCAGGCTCAAGCAATCCTCCCAACCTCAGCCTCCCAAGTAGCTGGGACTACAGGCACGTGCCACCACACCTGGCGAATTTTTGTATTTTTTTTAGAGACAGAGTTTTGCCATGTTGCTCAGGCTGGTCTCGAACTCCTGAGCTCAAGCAATCTGCCCACCAAGGTCTCCCAAAGAGCAAGGATTACAGGCATGAGCCACCATGTACAATCAAAAGGTGACTTTTTAAATATTAACTTGAATTTCATTCTAACTGAAGAAAACCATATATTGCTAAAGGTATATTTTTTAAAAGTCTTCCTAATGTGAGTATGTGATAATTAAAATACTAAAGAAATGGCTATTTTTAATTACATCATTTTCATCAACATCTTACTACAGTCTTAGTAGTGTTCTATAACTTAGTAGGTAACATAAATAGAGTTTTTACAAAGGTAATATGGATATTCTACGGAAACTGAGCTGTTCCCAGCAAAAGCTGAATCACACAGCAATTTATTTCTTGGCCTACCCAAAACTGAATACACGCATGAGCTGATACAAATTGCCAAAGTTCATCACTAACCCTCCAATATGGTGATTTTCAAGCTTTTTATTTTTTTTATGTCAGAAGCCGTGTTCAAATGGAATCTTATCTAGAAACATGAGGAAATAGAACAGGTAAGAATGTAGCATGCTCTGGTAGAAGTCAAGGGGTGCTCAGTGACACCCTGAACAGGCCAGCTGAAAATGCTCTATTCTGCCATAAGAGTTGTCTCTTCTCTTTGCCCAGCAAATCTAACTCATCAATTAGGACTCAGCTTAGCTATGACCTCCCTGGGAAAACTTTCCCTGAACCCCCAAACATAAGGTGTTAGATATCTCTTCCAACCCACATACTTCTCCATATCTATCCCATCACAGCTCTTACCACACTGTGTATTGAAATAGCCTACCCATTCATCTGTTTCTTCCAGCTCAGTGAAAGTCTCTCTAAGGCCTAAGACCCACTCTTTTTTTTTTTTTTTTTGAGATGGAGTCTCACTCTGTCACCCAGACTAGAGTGCAATGGTGTAGTCTTGGCTCACTGCAACCTCTGTCTCTCGGGTTCAAGTGATTCTCCTGCCTCAGCCTCCCCAGGAGCTGGGATTACAGGCGCCTGCCACCACGCTAGGCTAATTTTTGTATTTTTAGTAGAGATGGGGTTTCACCATGTTTGCCAGACTGGTCTCGAACTTCTGACCTTGTGATCCACCCGCCTCAGCCTCCCAAAGTGCTGGGATTACACGCATGAGCCACGGCACCCAGCCAAGACCCATTCTTTGTTGTATCTCTTGTGAGAGCAAATCAGGGCTACACTTAGGAGTAGGAAGTACTCAATACATACTAGTTGAACAGGTAAAAAGGGGATAGGTGTGTGCCCTGATTTGTAACAACATTATTTCTCTTTGTTTAAATATGAAAAGTTCCTTCTCTGGCATATAAGCACCAGGAGAGTAGGGACTGTGTCAGTTGTGGTTCCCTTGTGTACATATTACCTGGCACATAGTATTGCTAACCAGTTGTTACCTCTACTCCTAGGAATGCCTTGAGAGTGCTTCACTTTGAACTGTTGGAATTTTTTTACAGACACTGCTTTCTTCAACACTGGCCCTAGAGTAGGGTAAATGTGGGTTCTTATTGCATCTCAGTCACTAACTAGCAGTGTGATCTTGGGCAATTCACGTAAAAGCTCTAGGTCTCATTTTCTGTATCTGCAAAACTGTTTTTAAATATGCTTTAGCACTAGAAGACTTTTCCTCAAATAAAAATTTCAAAAGAGTCCCATATATAAAAAAGATAAAAGCAATAATGAGGTTCTCATTCTAATCAATTCTTCAGTGAAGAAAATGCCACTAAAAGTACCTTCTTAGATCAGGGTATGATTTGAAAAACACTAAACTAGCTGACCCACAAAAGTTGAGTCTAGCAATAACATTCCATGATTTATCCATTTAATAAATACTTATTAAATGTCTACTTTGTACCTAGTACTGAACTAGGCACTGCACATTCAGCAATAAACAAAGCAGATGGGCTTCCTGAGATATTTATGCCAACATGTAGTATTCAGCCTATTATTAAATATTCACTTAAAAGAACAAAAAAAAGATTAAAACACTACCTCTGATCTTTTTATAGAGTATAGAAAGCAAGACATTTTACCAAATTCACAAATAGCTGAATGTATTAAGAAAATAGCTAAATTTCAGAAATGCATATCTCATTTTTCCTAACCAAAATTTCAGTGTATTATTTGGGAATTTTTCAATTCATACTGTTTTCTTCCAATCATTTTTATGCTAATTTCTTAATAACACATTTACATTAATACTATTTATTGGTAGCTAAAATCTAAGTTTGTCCCTGTCATTTCCTAATTGTTTTCTTTTCTTTTTTCTTTTTTCTTTTTTTTTTTGAGAAAGAGTCTCACTCTGTCACCCAGGCTGGAGTTTAGTAGTGCAATCTCGGCTCACTGCAACTTCTGCCTTCCAGGTTAAAGTGATTCTCCTGCCTCAGCCTTCCTAGTAGCTGGAATGACAGGCACCTGCCACCATGTCCAGCTAATTTTTGTATCTTTGTAGAAACGGAGTTTTGTCATGTTGGCCAGGCTGGTTTTGAACTCCTGACCTCAGATGATCCACCCACCTCGGCCTCCCAAAGTGCTAAGATTACAGGTATGAGCCACCATGCCCGGCCCTTATTTATTTTTTACTTGTCCTATCTTTTAGCATTTTAGGATCTTTTAGCCAACTGATTTTTGATCCTTCGCAACTTCATACTTAAAATATGAATTTGACAGTGAAATCTAAAAGGCAGAAACTATTTTTCATCAATATTTGTTTCACCATTTATTTCATTCAACAAATATTTGAGGAGTACCTACTATATGCAAGGCATTCTGCTATAAAGTGATACAAAAGTTCTAGAATTCTATTCACATTTCCTTCCCACTGTATTCTTTACTTTTCTTTCGCTTTAAAAGCTTAAAGTGCATAACAAGAATAAGTACCTGATTTCCCTAGGGTTCCCTCAATCTGTAATGCTCTTCCTCATACTCCTCATACATACCACATTCATTCATTCATTCATCAAAAAGTATACTGCTAGGCACTGAACAGGTGCTAATGAAGAAAAATATATGGTTCCTTTCCTTAAGGAATGATGAGAAGAATAAAGATAGTGATGACATTTCAGAAGGAAAATCCACAAGACTCAGTATCATCAGAAGCATCATAAAAAGGAATAAAGATGATTCTCAGACTTGCTAAAAGACTAAGTACATGATGATGCCTTTGACACACAGGAATTTGAAAGGCTTGCCTGGAATGTTTAAAACTGGTTTTAGAATGTTAAATGTGTAATTCCCTCTGGATAGTCTAGTTGAGTTGCCCAAACAGAAATTACTAAATAGAAGTACTCATTAGTATCTGAGTAACCATTATGTGGCAGGATCCAAGGACACTGAGTAAAATACAATCCCCGAACTCAAGGAACTTAAGACTTAGATGATAGAGAATACAAGTAAACAGACACTTAGAAACTCAGGGAGGTGTAAGCACTAGATGGAACATGAAGGACCAGAGACTCGATTTCTCGAGGCAATGCGGAGCCATGGGTTTTAAACAGAGAATGCTTGATTACATTTGCATTTTAGAAAAAAACGCTCTAGCTTCAAGGAAGATAATGGGTTGGAGGAGGCAAAAATGAAAGACAAAGTGAAAAATTAAGATGCTGTTGCAGAAATCTGAGCAAGATTTGACAGGTTCCAAGACCTACAAAGATTAAGGGAAGAGATATGTAATAGTAATATTTGAGACCCTGACTTTCCTAGACAACACTCAAAGTACAATGCTAATTCCTGAACTATTTTTAACCATAATAACAGAATAATGCTAGCATCAGGCAAGTATAAAGCATACCTGATGGCCGAGCACTATGCTATCTCATCTCCCATTCTATATCAAATTGTGGGAACCACAGTTGAGGAATGTATCTTTTTTTTTCTACAACCACTTGAATTTCACATGCTATGGGAAATATGTAACATAATTTAAATATACAGCATACTCTAAAGAAAAGCAAAATTGAACAGATCCAAGCAGCAAAGTTCCTCTAGGATTATGCAATCACTTCATTAGCCAAGAAGCTTACAATCTATAGATCCTATGTATTGTTATGAGAGAAAGCTTTCCATAAATCTCTAATTACAGGGCCCTGAATTGATAAGGGGAGACAATGTGTCCAGACTACCCTGTGTCACCAGCTCTAAGTCACACATGAGACAATTCTTACAAATAAAACTGAAGCTGAAGGTTTCCGGGAAAGCCCCTTCCCTGCTTCTTCCTTTCTTCCTCCTGCCTGGAATGTAGACATAAAGCTGGGGCTATAGCAGCTCTGTCGTAGCCCTGAGATAATAAGCATGAGGACGAAGTATATGCTAAGGATGACAGAGTACAAGAAAAGAAGTCTGAGACCTGGCTGTTCCTTTGTTGCTGCTGTACCAGCAGACCTTTTGTTAAGGGAGAATAATAAATTCCTCTGTGGTTAAGTAACTTTAGGCTAAACATAGTCATAATTTATACACTCTGAATTCCTTATAGAATAAAGCCTTCGCTACTTAACATTGCATAAGACGTTTCTCACCGTCAGCTCCATTTAACTATCCAACCTCATTTCATTCTGTTCTCTGTCCCATACTTTCCATTCCAATAATTCTAAGTCTTGTCAGATGAGCACACCCCATTGAGCTGTTTTTACCTTTGTACCTGTCATTCCCTTGACTCTCCCTTATCACTCCATTTCTTCACCAAATTAACTCTTCGTCAGCATTCCAGATTTCCTGGCTCTACTGGCTGAGGAAGATGCCCTGCCTTCTTCTTTTCACACTACCCCATGCACCAGTCAGTACAATGAGTGTGCTATATTACAGTTATTTATTTATATATTTGTCTTCCCAACTACACTACTGATCCCTCAAAAAGAAAAAGGTAGCTCAGTTCTTTCGGCATTCTTAGATCCTGGCACAGTACTGGGTCAACTGGGCATGCTTAGTGAATGTTTGCTGAATGAATTAGATTTACATAAAACATGATTTCTTAATTAGTAAAAGTGATTATATAATACAGACTGCTAAATGATCCCTTTAACATCAAAAACTCATTCTCATCCATAAAGTTGTGCTAAAAATGTCCAGGCTGTAGTGCAGTGCTGCAATCATAGCTAACTGTGGCCCTGAACTCCTGGGCTCAAACAATCCTCCCACCTCAGTTTCCCAAGTAGCTGGGACTACAAGTCCAAGCCACCACACCTGGCTAATTTTTTCTCTTTTAGTAGAGAAAGTGTCTCACTATGTTGCTCAGACTGGCTTTGAACTCCTAGGCTCCTTTACCCTCGATGCTCTGGCCTCTCTAAGGGTTGAGATTACAGGTGTGATCTACCACATCCAGTCTCATTTCTGCTTTTAAGCAGAAAAGCTACAAAGAGCTGTAAGTCCTAAAGACACTTGACAAAGCCATCCTCATCTGCCTTAGAGGATTAATCTCACTTACAGTGGGAAGTCAGAAATGAAAACTAGGCTGGATGTGGTGGCTCACGTCTGTAATCCCAGCACTTGTAGACCAAGGCAGGTGGATCACGTGAGGTCAGGAGTTCGAGACCAGACTGACCAACATGGAGAAACCCATCTCTACTAAAAATACAAAATTAGCTGGGTGTGGTGGCACATGACTGTAATCCCAGATACTCAGGGGACTGAAGCAGGAGAATCACTTGAACCCAGAAGGTGAAGGTTGTAGTGAGCCGAGATTGCACCATTGCGCTCCAATCGGGGCAACAAGAGCAAAACCCTGTCTCAAAAAAAAGAAAAGAAAAAGAAATGAAAACTAAACAGATGATCAAAGAATAAATTTTGTTATACGTTATTAGCAAAACTTGTCAAAACAAGGGTAAGCAAAGAAATAAAATCTCTTCATACCTGTCACATTGCTGCATTATGGAAATTTCTTTGATTATTTCCTGAAGATCTGATTCAACAGGTACTTGTTTAATTGCGACAACTTGACCAGATTCCTTGTGTATTGCTTTAAATACACTTCCATAGGACCTAAAAGAAACCAAGACATTATTTTTTTCCTATCAAACATCGTAACTATAAGGTTAAAAGTCTATGAGTTTTCTCTGGATAGTCTTTTTTAGTTTAAAACACTATTTAAAAGATTAAAAAATCAAAGTAAATAAGCAACAATTTTAAAAGTTAATGAATTATATCTTAGCTTTATTGCTTCAACTATAGACTTAAAACAATCAAGTTAATATATAATGAGTAGCTATTTTTCTTATGAATGAAAGAAACAGACTTACGTTTTGTCAACTCAAACAAATGCAGCATTAGGAAGACATAAATGGAAATTAAAAGAATGAAATGTACATTAAAAATAGCCAAAGTCTCAAATTAGGAGAAAAGGCTGATCTCAAGGAAAATGACCCCCAGAATATCAAAAAGTCACACGTCTGTTCAGAGTACCTTAACAGTTAAAACCCTCAGCTGGGGACCACATTAACATCAAAGTTAGAGAAGCAAGGAATCTGCAGCCATCTGCTTCTACCTGATTTACAGATCCAAGGGGTCTTTTTAAAAAGTTCCTTTCACTACCTTTTCCTCAAGAGAAAAACTACATGCTCACAGGTAAATAAAATAAGGAACAGGGTCTAAGTCACTTGCCCAAAACCTGTCTGCTACAACTACTGAAACTTTGACAACTGAATATTCACGCGTTTTAAAAAACAAAACCAAAAAAGGAAGAAGCCATTTGTATCTCAGTATGAATTTAAAAACGAGGTTAAACACTACTATGTACTGAGTTCTTACTATAAACCAGGTCCTGTGCTAGGTGTTTTACATGCATTATGAAATTAAACCCTCACAATCATAAGGAAAAACACTATTATTGTCATTAAAAGATAAGAAACAGACCAGTAGGGCCAGAATTCAAACACATTCTGACCCCAAAAGCATGTTTTCTCACCATATTTTCTATAGAAGACAAGGAAAAGCAAGCCAATGGAAGACACTGAATGTTTCCTAATATTAGAAATCTATACAGAAGACCTTCCAGATTTATAATCTTTTAAATAAGTGAAAAGAGAGAAATAAGTGATAAAGTGACTACTTCAATACAATATATTTTATCCTCTCCTCTATTTCTTTGGGCTCTCTGAAGTAATTTAATTTGGTTTGGTACCCAAAGTCACATTGGGCTGGGTGTGGGGGAATGTATGTGTGTGTATCTCCCCTTGAAAGCCGTATGTGTGTATGTTCCTTCAAAAGCTAACACAGAATTCAGTGCTAGATCATCTACTGTCAATTAGGCAACACCATCACTCCTTTCTAAGGACTCCTCAGCATTACAAAAGAGAAGCTGCAATCCCCATTTCCCAGAATCCTTTCCCTGAATGGTTCCTCATTAAAAGTCTGCCAGTGGGAAGAACATGCATATGTAAATGCAAAAAGGAGAAACCATTCTTTCTCCAGATATAGTTGTAGCAGATGGACTGACAGATATGAAGCGCACAGCGGCTTCCTGCTGAGCTTCCAACAGCCACCACTGCTGCAGACTGAGGTAGTTGGTGGGAGTTTCTCAATACTGCAGGATTCCAGCAGATCCCCAGAGAGCTTTTGAGAAACACCCACTTCAGTGCTTCAGGCTGAGATCTTCAATGCTGACTTCAACCTTCAACCTTCGGCAACAGTTTTCATGAGCTTTGCATCCCCGGCCCCTCCACAATTCATTTGAGCTCCTAACTTTATTACTAAACTCTTTATATCTAGAGTACACAGAGTAGCTTCTCTTTCCTGACTATACCTTGATAGCAATATAGTTTTTGGTAGAAGAAGTGGTTCCAAGGGAAAGAATCTTAAAGATGATAATCTTGAATTACTTCTTTCTTAGATGTTGATATGGTTTGGCTGTGTTCCCACCCAAATCTCATCTTGTAGCTCTCATAATTCCCACGTGTTGTGGTAGGGACTCAGTGGGAGATCACTGAATCATGGGGGCAGATCTTTCCCATGCTGTTCTCATGATAGTGAATGGGTCTCACGAGGAGATCTGATGGTTTTAAAAATGGGAGTTTGTCTGCACAAGCTCTCTCTTTGCCCACTGCCATCCATGTACGATGTGAGCTGATCTTCCTTGCCTTCCGTCGTGATTGTGAGGCCTCCCTAGCCACGTGGAACTGTAAATCGATTAAACTTCTTTCTTTCGTAAATTGCCCAGTCCCGGTATGTCTTTACCAGCAGCGTGAAAACAGACTAATACAGATGTGTAGATAGTAATTATTTCAATACAAGTAACAAATAGAACACTGATGGTCTATGGCATTCAGTGGCAAACAGTTATTTAAATTATCACCCTTAGTTGCCTGGAGTCTAAGCAAAGCTTTAAAAGACCAAGTAGCTGTATCAATACAATGTATGGTGAAAATAAAGTATAAGGACTATAGAATGGGCTGCTGCCTCTGCCTGCACTGGAAGTTATAGAACAAACACAGCAAGCTAAAGGCTTAAATGTCCAGCTCAAGACTAAGAGAATCAGAAAATTTCTGAATTTCTTAATTCTTACAGAAACAGGGTTGAGATTTCTGAAAAACAAATTCTAGGTACAGTCTTACTGGAGGCTGAATTACATTGTAAGTTGAATTCACATCAGCACCAGGTCTGTTATGTTAAAGTTATGTTAAAGTTAAGGCATGTAACAGTAAAGAGAAGTACCTAGAGAACTGGTATTAGGACATTTAGACAGATTCTCATTAATCTGAGTACCTTGAATCCCCAAATCCTATCAAGCCTCCCTTGCTACCAAAAGTAACTCTGCCCTCCTGTCTGAGAAGATTAACCTTACAATGCCTGAAGACTCCACCTCCTGAGGCAGTCACTTTTCAGGAGAATGGAGTGGTCCTCCAGACCACTCCACCACCACTTCTCATTGCTTCCAGACCCAAAGTTATACTCAGTTCCATAGATACCAGGGAGACAAGTATAAAATTTAACCCAAGAAGTTACTATTCACACTAAAAAAGCTGCAAGATTTTGCCAATTTTTATCAGAACCCTAAAGAATATGTGTGAGAGCAAATTCTAAGATTTCCAGAGAGGAAGAAATGTATTGCTATGGATGAAAGACCAGAAATTCCAGACTCAGCGTGTTAGCTCAAACAGTTGGGGGTGTCCCTAACAGTTGCTCAGCCAGTTAACTGAAACCTGGACTCAACAGTGGCCCATATTAAGTGAGATGCTAAGTGAGCCTCAGTACACACCAAAGGAAGCATATCAAAGGCTCAAGGAAATGGGATACTAGAATGGATATATATTATATGTGCCATGCTCACATACTCCCTATGTTTTCAAAAAGCGTCCAGAGGATACCATCATCAATCAAAGCTCTATTAGTGCAGAGGAAAGATGACAAATATGCCAACAGTGAAACTGGCTCCTTGAGTTTAATAGATAACAGGATCCCAACACAAGAGAAGTGGCAACATCTATTCACCTGAGACAAGGTGGGAACAGTTACCATAATGAGTAACAAAGCAAGGCTGAATTACAGTTTTCTTTTATTGTACATCTGGGTATCAGTATTAAAGTTACACCAGCTTCATTTTTTTAAAAAAAGCTATAATTAACTGTCCTTTGAACAGTGTATAAAACATACTTGGAACCTTTCTGGAGGGAAGGAGGTGAAATACATACAACATAAAACTCACTATTTTAAAGTGTACTATTCAATGGCATTTAGTGGGTTCACAGTGCTGTGTAAACGTTATCTGTATGTTCCAAAATATATAGAATCTGCTTTCTGTCTCTATAGATTTATCTATTCTAGATACTTCATATAAATGAAATCATATAATATGTGACCTTTTATATCTGGCTTCTTCCTTCACTTAGCATAATATTTTGTAAATCCAACTACACTGTAACATGTACCAGTACTTCACTCCTTTTCATGGCTAAAAGGTCACTTGTACAGACATATCACATTTTGTTTATTCATCTGGGATAGTAGATGGACATTTAGGTTGTTTCCACATTTTCGCTATTGTAAATAATATGCTGTGAGTTGGTACCTTTATAATTAACAGTTAATCATTTCTCTATCACTGGCTGTATCTTCCTTCTTATTCCAGATCAGCTGTATTTTTGCTCTATTTTCTTTAGTCAACATCGTAAGAGTTACTATTTTACTGATCTCTTCGAAAGCTTATGTATGTATAAACATATATATATATATTTATCTTTTTTTTTTTTTTTGAGACAGAGTCATGCTCTGTCACCCAGGCTGGAGTGCAGTGGCACAATCTTGACTCATTGCAACCTACACCTCCTGGGTTCAAGCAATTCTCCTGTCTCAGCCTTCCAAGTAGCTGGGATTACAGGCACATGCCATCACGCTCGGCTAATTTTTGTATTTTTAGTAGAGATGGGGTTTCACCATATTGGTCAAGCTGGTCTCAAACTCCAGACCTCAAGTGATCCACCCACCTCAGCCTCCCAAAATGCTGGGATTACAGCACGTAAGCCACTGCGCCTGCTTCATATTTTTCATTTCTAATTTTTTTCTATCTCATTAATTTCAGCTTTTTCTTTAATTCAATCTTCAGTTTCTTTTGGTATGTTTCATAATTTTTCTAAGTTCTTTAAGCACTAAGTTTATTTTTTGCCTTTCTTCTTTAGTAATGAATGAATTTAGAACTAAAACTTTTCTCTTAATTAGTTTTGCTGTGTTCCACAGATACTGGCACAATGTGTTCTCCTTTTCAGTGTTTTGTAGATAATTTATAATATCCTCTTCAATCAACAAGTTACTTCAGATTATGTTTCCTAATTTCCAGTTGGTGTGGATTTTGTCATATTATAACTACTTATTTCTAATTTAGTGAGTATAATCAGTGATATGGTTTGCATATTTGTCCCCTCCAAAACTCATTTTGAAATGTAATCCCCGGCCGGGCGCGGTGGCTCAAGCCTGTAATCCCAGCACTTTGGGAGGCCGAGACGGGCGGATCACGAGGTCAGGAGATCGAGACCATCCTGGCTAACACGGTGAAACCCCATCTCTACTAAAAAAATACAAAAAACTAGCCGGGCAAGGTGGCGGGCGCCTGTAGTCCCAGCTACTCGGGAGGCTGAGGCAGGAGAATGGCGTGAACCCGGAAGGCGGAGCTTGCAGTGAGCTGAGATCCGGCCACTGCACTCCAGCCTGGGCGACAGAGTGAGACTCCGTCTCAAAAAAAAAGAAATGTAATCCCCAATGTTGGAGGTGGAACCTGTTAGGAGACGTTTGGGTCATAGGGGCAGTTTCCTCATGGCTTGTTGGTGTCCTTGAGATGGTAAGTGAGTTCTCACAGGATGTGCTTGTTTAAAACGGTGTGACAGGCCGGGTGCAGTGGCTTACGCCTATCATCCCAACACTGGAAGGCCGAGGTGGGCAGATCACCTGAAGTCCGGAGTTCAAGACCAACCTGGCCAATATTGTGAAACCTCATCTCTACTAAAAATATGAAAATTAGCTGGGCATGGTGGCAGACGCCTGTAATCCCAGCTACTCAGGAGGTTGAGGCAAGAGAATCCCTTGAACCCAGGAGGACGTTGCACTGAGCCAAGATCGTGCCATTGCACTCCAGGCTGGATGACGAGAGAGAAACTCTGTCTCAAAAAAATTTAAAAATAAAAAAAATAAAACTCTGGCACCTCCCCTGCTCTATCTTGCTCCTGCTCTCACCATGTGAGACATCTGCTCCCCCTCTGCCTTCTTCCATGACTGTAACCTTCCTGAAGCCCTCACCAGAAGCAGATGCTGGCACCGTGCTTTTTGCAGTGTCTGCAGAACTGTGAGCCAATTAAGTTTTTCTTTATAAATTACCCAGCCTCAGGTATTTTCTTATAACAACACAAGAACAGCTTAATACAATCAGAAAATGTGACCAGTAAAATCCCTTATTTTTTAGAATTTGTAACTTTTCTTTTATCAATGGTCCTTGAACATATACCAAAAAAGCAGGTCTGCAAGAAATATATATGTATAGTTATATAGACATACAGATACTTTATATATTTTTACTTTATATATATTTACATTTCTATAAAATCAAGTTTATTCATCATCATGTTAACTCCCTCTATGTCCTTTCTCTTTTTTCTATTATATCTGTCCAATTCTAAAAGAGATACAATGAAATCTCCCATACAATTATACTTTTATTAGATGCCTCTGACATCACTAATAGCTTTTCTGTCATAAATTTAGCTACCATGTTGTCTGACATGTTTTGTTATAAATTGTCTTTGACATCGCTACCTAATATACCTCTTTATTTAGTTGAAATCTTTTAAACTTTAATGTATCTAATATAAAAATTGCTACTATTACTTTGTTTTATTTGTACATTCATCTCTTACATAATATTTTTTATAAGAAATATCCTTATAAGCTATGCACAGTGGCCCACATCTATAATCCTAACAATTTGGGAGGCCAAGGAAGGAGGATCACTTGAGGCCAGGAGTTGAAGACCAGCCTGGGTAACATAGCAAGATCCCATCTCTATTAATAATAAATAGCCTTGTATTTCCATTATTTGTTTTACTTGCATCTCCTATAAACAAAATATGGGTAGGTTTCACATGTTCACTTACTCTAACAGTTTGTCGTTTAATGGGAAAATTAACATTTACCGAAAAATACACTTGATTTTATTCTTTCCATCATGTTTAGCTTATTATTATTTTTTTTTTTCTTTTTTTTGAGATGGAGCTTCGCTTGTGTTGCCCAGGCTGGAGTGCAATGACATGATCTTGGCTCACCACAACCTTCACCTTCCAGGTTCAAGTGATTCTCCTGCCTCAGCTTCCTGAGTAGCTGCGATTACAGGCGCCTGCTACCACACCCAGCTAATTTTGTATTTTTAGTAGAGATGGGGTTTTTCCATGTTGGTCAGGCTAGTCTCGAACTCCCGACCTCAAGTGATCCACCCACTTCAGCTCCCAAAGTGCTGAGATTACAGGCGTGAGCCACCGCGCCTGGCCTACCTTATTATTTTACCTTTTTATTTTCTCTATTTCCTTGTCTTTGTTCTTGCTGATCTATAAGCTTCTTTTAATTCTGTTTTGTGCCTTTATTATTTTGGAAATTCTCCTATACTTTGTCATTCCATTAAATGCTCCCTACCTTTCTCTCTGCTCAAACCAAGACATGTTTCTCTACTATTATTTTGAAACCATGTCAACTATTCTTCTGCCTATACAAACTGTTTTCCTCACTAAGATATTCCTGTAATATCAACTACTTACCCTTTCCAAAATAAAATGAGCCCCAAGATCTAAAAGGATGGCCTTATGTTCGCTTGCCTAACAAAGTCAAAACCTTCAAGCATATAATAAGAATGCCATAAGGGATGAACTAACAAATCTCTTGAAAATCATTTCACAGCACATTTCTTGCTTTTCCCTTATATATACGGCCTACTTTCTCTGAAAAAACACTATTACCAGATTTAGCACAAACTAATCTTTAAAATTCAGTATTACCTGCCAAATTTAATTACTACTAAATACTATTCAATTCATACAAATATACTCTAGTTGAAAGATTAATGTCATATAATATTTTTTAAATTGTTCTGAAATTAAGCCGGGCCGCGGTGGCCAAAAGCCTGTAATCCCAGCACTTTGGGAGGCCGAGACGGGCGGATCAACAAGGTCAGGAGATCGAGACCTCCCTGGCTAACCGTGAAACTCCGTCCTAATTAAAAAATTATACAAAAAAAAACTAGCGGGCCCGAGGTGGTGGGTGCCCTGCAGTCCCAGCTACTCCAGGGGGCTGAGGCAAGGAAGAAATGGGCATCAACCCGGGAGGCAGAGCTGGCAAGTGAGCTGAGGATCTGGCCCACTGCACTCCAGCCTGGGCGGCCCACACGAGACTCCGTTCTTCAAAAAAAAAAAAGAAAAAAAAAATTGTTTTTCTGAAAATTATTTAGACGCTTTCATATTTTTTGTACTTACCCTTCTCCCAAGCTTCTCTAATACAATTCAAAAATTCTTCAGGCTGCTTAGTCCAAACTGTCTTCACTCAGCTTTTTTTAGTTTTACTGATTTAAAAAAGAACAAGAAAAGAAAATATTTCTTTAAGACCCTTTACAAAATTTTAATTTTAAAAATTTACAAAGTTTTTTAATTTTTATTTTAATATATTCAGAAGACTATAACAATATAAAAACATATATAGTAAACGTTCTCCTTTCAAGCCCTGTTCCTCATGTGCCCAGCAACACCTCCAAAAACAATCACTTTTATTAGTTTTTTGTGAAACCTTTACACAAATATGAATACATATTCTTAATTCCTCCCCTTTGAATATATAAGAAGCACATACACACCCTTCTTTATAAATATTGTTATGTTGTCTACTGTTTCCACTTGACAAAACTATGTTAGAGAGCTTTCCATACAGGTTAACCATCCATAATCCAAAAATCTGAAATTCAAAATGCTCCAAGATCTGAAATTTTTGGAGTAACAACATGATACTGACAATGGAAAATTCCACACCTGACCTCATATAATGAGTCACAGTCAAACTGTAAGCACATAACACAATTTAAGGAAAAAAGATCCTCCCCAGCCCGCTTCAGCTCCGACATATCTTTTCCATGCATGCACAGATTCTCCCACCTAAGCACATCCAAAGAAGGGTAATAAAATGGCACAGGTACAGGCCAGATGCACCAATGACAGGTTCCCCACGATGCCCCACATGGAGCCAAGACTGTCCATTACTCACTGTGGGTTTTTTTTTTCTTATTCTCTGCTTTGTGGCATAAAGACAATGTTGAAAATCTGAGTAAGTGACAGAAAAACAGGAAGCATTTATGCTTATCTCAAGCACAAAAAGTCAAGCTGCTGGCTAAACTGGACAGCAGTGTGGGAAATGTCTTACAAAAGAGCATGGTGTTGGAATGACCACCATAAACAATCTGAAGAAACAGAAGGATAAATTGTTGAAGTTCTATGCTGAAGTGTCAATGAACAGAAGTTAATGAAAAATTTTTTTTAATTGCAGAAAACCAAAATGAAGATCTCAAATGTATACTGAAAGAGTAAATCTGTCAGCATGGCAGAGAAAACATACTACTTAATGGTATGGTGCTCATGAAACAAGCAAAGATATACCACGATGAACTGAAAATTGAAGGGAACTATGAATATTCAACAGGCTGATTGCAGAAATTTAAGAAAAGACACAATATTAAATTTTTAAAGATTTGTGGTGATAAAGCAACTGCTGATCATGAAAAAGCAGAAAAATTCATTGACAAGTTTGCCAAGGCCATCACTGATGAAAATCTGACACTAGAACAAGTCTATAATGCTGATGAAACATCACAGTTTGGTGTTAGTTCCCCAGAAAGACTCTGACTACAGCCCCTACAGGATAAGAATGCCATGGACAGAGTAACTGTGCTGGGAGGTGCTAATACAGAAGGCACACTAAGTGTAAACCTGCTGTGTGGGAAAGACTGGGTTCATTATCAGACTAACAAAAAGGCATGGGTCACCAGGGACATCTTTTCTGATTGGTTTCACAAACATTTTGTAGCAGTGGTTCGGGTTTGCTGCAGGGAAGCTGGACTGGATGATGACTACAAGATTTTGTTATTCCTTGACAACTGTTCTGCTCATCCTCCAGCTGAAAAATCTCATTAAAAATAATGTTCATTCCATGTACTTTCCCCCAAATGTGACTTCATTAATTCAGCAAGTGAGCAGGGTATCCTCAGATCAATAAAGAATAAATATAAAAACACTTTCTTGAACAGCCTACCTGCAGCAGTGAACAGACATATGAGCGTGTAAGGTTTTCAAAAGCAGTTTAGCATTTAGAATGTTGTATATGCTATTGCCAATGACTGGAACACAGTATCTAAAGACACAGTTGTGCATACCTGACACAATCTCTAGCTTGCAACTATGTTCAGTAATGATGATGAACAAGGCAGTGACTTTGAAGGATTCTGTATGTCAAGGTAAAAAAAAAAAAAAATAGGCCGGGCGCGGTGGCTCATGACTGTAATCCCAGCACTTTGGGAGGCCAAGACTGGTGGATCACCAGGAGATCGAGACCATCCTGGCTAAAATGGTGAAACCTCATCTCTCCTAAAAATACAAAAAATAAGCCGGGCATGGTGGTGGGCGCCTGTAGTGCCAGCTACTTGGGAGGCTGAGGCAGGAGAATGGCATGAACCCGGGAGACGGAGCTTGCAGTGAGCCGAGATTGCACCTCTGCACTCCAGCCTGGGCAACACAGCAAGACTCCATCTCAAAAAAATTAATTAATTAAAAATTTAAAAAACAATAATAAATAAAAATAAAAGATGTTTGACTTTCTTACATATGCAAAAAAACATACCTTCAGAGTCTGTCAGTAAGTTGGAAGAAATGGATATCAAATAAGTTTTTAACATTGATAGTGAGTCTACAGTTGCTCATTCATTGACCAATGGTAAAATAGCAGAAATGGGCGGGGTGCGGTGGCTCATGCCTGTATTCCAGCACTTTGGGAGGCCAAGGGAGGCGTATTGCTTGAGCTCAGGAGTTCGAGACCAGCCTGGGCAAACAGCGAAATCCTGTCTCTATTAAAAAATACCAAATGTTTGGTGGGAATGGTGGCACGTGCCTGTGGTCCCAGCTACTTGGGAGACTGAGCCTGGGAGGTGGAGGTTGCAGTGAGCTGAGATCACGCCATGGCACTCCAGCCTGGGTGGCAGAGTTAGACCCTATCTCAAAAAAAGAAAAAAGAAATAGAAATGGTTCTGAATCAAGGTTATGGTAGTAGTAGTAGTAACAATGAAGAAGATGTTAACATTGCAGAAAAAGTGCCAGAAGACGACATGGTGTGATGCGGTTATTTTAGGACTAAAGTAGAATGCATTCTTAACAGAACAAGAAATCACGTCAGTTTATAACATCAAAGAGAGACTTCTAAGACAAAAGCCATTGTTAATGAGGCAGACGATTCTAGAGGAAACATTTTAAAAAGTCATCCAGCAGAATGTTTCCTTATCCCTAGCAGACCTATTTCCTGGTCCCTCAGCTGCTTCTGATGTTTCTTCTCACCTAAAAAAAACAAAAAAACAAAACAAAAAAACCCACACAGTGTATAGTAGTAACCTTTCAATCAAAAATCAGCATCATAGGTGAAAACTAAAAGCCTGCCGTTGTTTGTTGTTCCTGTTGTTTAAAAGCTGATACAGGTATTCTGGTAATGCTACTGTGCTGCTTCTTTACCCTGAACATATTTTTTTTCCACTGTATTAATGTTATGCCATGTTTTTTACAGTTAAGTACTTATGCATGAGCAAGTATAAGAAAATGATTCCTTATCAGTAGCATGTAAATTCAGAGTCAGAAATGATGGTGATGCCCAACAACCCCACAGACTGTCCACATGGGTGGCTGAGATAGTGACACCTTTGCTTTCTGATGGTTCAATGTATGCAAACTTTGTTTCATGCAGAAAATTACTTAAAATATTGTATAACATTACCTACGGGCTATGCGTATAATGCAGATACAAAACAAATTGCATGTTTGGCCTTGGGTCCCAGCCCCAAGATATCTCATTATGTATATGCAAATACTCCAAAATACCAAAAAAAAAAAAAAAAAATTCAGATATTTGAAACACTTTTGGTCCCAAGCATCTCAGATAAGGAATTCTCAACCTGTATAAAGCATCACTGTTCTTTTTTACAGCTGCATTCTATTCAATTACAGAGATATAGCATATCTTACTTGCCCAGTCTTTTGCTTATGGACATCCAGGTTCTCTTTTGATACGATAAACAACGCAGCAATGAGTAACCTTATGTATAAGTCAATTAATACATGTGCTAGAATATATGTGGAATAAATTCCCAGAAATGAAACTGAGAATACAGACACATTCATACACACATCAATATAAAAGTAGATATACTGACAAATAAGTATATAATCATGTAATAATATAATTTTAATAATGTAGTATAACATAAGATCATTATTATAATAACTATATGGTAATTATTAAAATTATTGATTACATTATGGTACATTTTACCTATTATACTTGTATGTTCTATAAATATATATACACATATACTGATTTCAGCAAGTTGTCCTTCATAGAGTTTGTACCAATTTATTCTCCAACAAGCAATATATTAGAGCCCTTCTTTCCCACAGCTTCACCAATAGGGTATTTAATGAAATTATTTGGATTTTAGCCAATCTGTGACGAAAACTTATTAGCTCAGTGTACACTTAACTTGTATTATGAGTGAAGCTGACCATCTTTTCAACATGATTAAGAAACTAAAATCACCCACTTGTTCTTTAATCATTTTTCCACTGGGTTTTCAGCCCTTTTCTTATCTGTATACAAAGGAAACTAGCCCTTTTTTTGAGATTAAAAACATTTTCATTTGGATTTTGACTTCACTTATTTTAATTGTGCCGTCTATTTGATTTTCTGCCATACAAAAAATGTCATTATTTTGTTTTTGCAAATGAGTGGACGGTAATGCCATTTACTAAGGTAGGAAACACAGGAAAAAAAAAAACAGTCTGGAGGGGAACAAGATGGACTCAATTCTAATCATCTAAAAGTAGATTTCCAGTAAGCAACTGGATTTACAAATCTCAGGAGAGATTTGAACTAGAAATATAATTATCGGTGTCATCAGCACATAGCTCAAAGCCTTCAGAAGAGACAAAATCATCAAGAAAATGTCTAAGAAAAAGTAAGAGTCAAACACAAAACACATATCAAGGAAACACCAATATTTAAGAAATGAGGTCAAGAAGCACAAGAAGGTAATATCTGGCTACATCAAAAGCTACCAAAAGTTCAAGCAGCTTCAAAGTGTAAGTATCCATTGTAGAACTTCCACTTCTAGCCACCAGGTGTGACAGGAAGCAGAATTATCTCTCAGCTGTAAATAGCTACAAAACTCAACAAAATATAAGAAACTGTTTTCAGATGCTGGCTATCAGGTATTACAAAACTGGATATACTGAGGTCCCCAAGAGAAGGAGAAGAAATAAGACGAGCCCTGCCATCACCCAGGCTTTAGATCTAGAGACTATGTCATCAGACTGTAGCACAGGAAAAGAAGAACTCAAACAGAACTAAGCAATTTTGCTGAGTTGAAGAAATAGAGCTTAGAGTTTGGTGAGGAATCAAGGCAAATAGAACTTCCATTACAGAGTATCAGGACAAGGGAGCTATGCAGAGAAAAGGTTCAGCAATCTATCTAGAGGTTTCCATGAAATGCCAGTCTGCGCAAGCTTACAAAACACTCCTCAAAGCCCTGCAAAACCAGTTTCTTAAGGGGAAAAAAACAATCAGGGAGCAATAAAAAGCAAAATTCCCAGACATATCACAAGGCAGGGAATCTTTCCCACTATCCAGAGTTGAAAGAACTCCATGAATATAAAGGTCACTCAGAAAAGAACTCAGAACAGCATTATTTTAGAAAGGAGATATATTACCAAAAGATAAAGGATATTCCAGATTCTCCCTAGAGTAGCTTAAAAACTAACCTCAAAAGCATCAAGCCAAACCACAAGACAACTTACTTAACTGCCTACCAGAACGAGTCCGTAACTTCTTAAGCAAAACAAAATTCGACATTCACAAATGTAAAATTAACAATGTCAAAAAAATCAATCAAAAATTATTAAACCTATGAGTAACCAGGAACTATAACTCATAAAGAGAAAAATTAGCCAATAAAACAGACCCAGAAACAACAGAGGCGGTGAAATTGATAAATATCTTATAAAAAGCTCTTATGAATATACTTTCACATACTCACAGATGTTAAAAGAAATGGAAGGTGAGGGAAAGATAAACGGAAATTTAACAGATAAAAGATAAAATATTTGCTTTTGTTGCTGCAGCAGAAGCTGTGAGTATGTTCAAGGCTTCAGATGAGGCTTGCCTCTAGCATCCTCTGCTGTGGCAAAAAGATCTGGCCGGACACCAATGAGACCAATGAAATCTGCCATGCCAACTCCTGTCAGCACATCCAGAAGCTGATCAAAGATGGGCTGATTATCCGTAAGTCTGTGACTGTCCATTCCTGGGCTCACTGCCAGAAAAGCACCTTGGCCTGCCAGAAGGGCAGGTACATGGACACAGGTAAGCAAAAAGGGTACAGTCAATGCTCAAATGCCAGAGAAGATAACTTGGGTGAGGAGAACAGGAATTCTGCGTCAGCTGCTCAAAGATACTGTGAATCTAAAAAGACTGATCACCACATGTATCACAGCCTGTACCTGAAGGTAAAAGGGAGTGTGTTCAAAAACAGGCAGATTCTCATGGAACACATCTACCCGCTGAAGGCACACAGGCCCACAAGATGCTCCTGGCTGACCAGGCAGAGGCCTGCTGGTCTAAGATCAAGGAAGCATGCAAGTACCATGAAGAGCGCCTCCAGGCAAAGAGGGAAGAGAGCATCAAGACTTTGTCCAAGGAGAAAGAGACGAGGAAATAAAGCTTCCCTTTTCTTGTCCGTACATAATGGTCTTGGTGATTATACAGATCAATCATTAAAATAAAACACACCTTTATCTGCTAAAAAATATATATATCTGAAACAAAATTTGTTGAATAAGATTAAAAGGAGATTAGACAGTGCAGCACAAAAGATGAATCATTTGAAAAGGAAAAAATGTTATTTAAATAAAGGAAGAAACAAAAAGCCTGAGTCCCACATGAAAAACAAACAAACGGGATGGGAAGTAAGGAAAGAAAAGTAAGGCAAGGAAGGAGGGAAATAAGGAGAAACATTTTCCAAATTTTATGTAAACCATAAACCCACACAGATGCATCAAATTCAATAAATTTGAAAAGATAAAACACAAAGAGAGAGAGAGAAGGCGAGAGAGAGAGCCAAGATATATTATGATAAAATTGCTGAACATCAGCAATTTGTATAGGTATAAATTTTGTATAGAGAAAAAATACTAAAAGTAGTCACAGGAAAGACATATAGGCATATCTCAGAGATACTGCAGGTTCGGTTTCAGACCACAACAATAAAGCAAATACCACAATAAAGCAAATAACACAAAAATGTTTGTTTTCCCAGGACATATAAATGTTTACACTATACTGTAGTCTATTACATATATAATAGCATTATGTCTGAAAAAATATATATATACCTTAACATAAAAATAATGTTTGAAGTGAAGGATACCCACTATTCCCTGATGACTGTTATGCATTATATGCCTGTATCAAAATATCTCATGTACCCAATATATACAACTACTATGTACCCATAAAAATCAAAAATAAAAAAGATTTTAAACACATTATTGCTAAAAATGCCAATGATCATCTGAGCCTACAACGAGTCAAAATCTTTTTGCTGGTGGAGAGTATTGCCTCTATGTTAATAACTTCTTCCTGATCAGTGTGGTGGTAGCAAAACATTGAGGCAGCTGTGGAAATTTCTTAAAATAAGACAACAACGAAGTTTGCCACATCAATTAATTATTCCTTCCCAAAAGATTTCTCTATAGCACGTGATGCTGTTTGATGCATCTTACCCACAAGCAGAACTTTCAAAATTGGAGTCAATCCTCTGAAACCCTGCCACTGCTTTCTCAATTAAGATTATATTCTAAATCCTTTTTTATTTCCAAGATGGCAGATTAGAGGCTTTCAGTGGGCCTCATTCTCTTGGAAATAGCAAGATAGTGTACAAAGGTCAACTCTGAGAGCTTTAATTCACAAAGGAAAACAGGAATCCACTGGAATCGTGACGGACACCCCAGATCCAAGGAAGACACACAAACACAAACAGCCCCTATGATGGCATCCAATTGATAAAAGTGAGGGAAGCCCAAGTATGCAAGACAGTCAGAAAGCCTCCCTCCGTGACTCACTTTTCCACTGGGGATCTGAGCAACCCAGGTCAAGAAAGAGTACTTTGTTTCTTCCAAGACCTGGATCTAACTTGGGGACAGGCTGGTTTGGAGATGCTGTGAGGGACAGATACTGGGAAAAGCTACTGGCATTTCCCAGACCCAGGACGGAGAACAGAACACCATTTTAAATGTGGGTGCATACAAGTCAACCATTATTTGGCAACCCAGCAGCATGGTCACATAGGCATCTGGCTCTGGAGCAGGACAGGGGTCTTCACAGCCACACTGTAGTTAGTGCCTCAGCACTAGGTGCTGGGATTGTGCTCTCCTCCACTGGAGGTCTAGGATGAGAGGAGAGCTGCTATGGCTGTAGTTTCTCCTGGACAACCAGATTTGGAGCCAGATCCAGGCTGGCAACCTGGAACTGGTCTGCATGTGTCATGGCTGGTTGCCACAGCCTGTTCCTCTGAGAATGTGGTGCAGCAGGGCCCTCTCTGCTCTACTCCCTGGCAAAAATCCAGGCATTTGGAGCAACTGTTTGCCTGGACAAGCAAGCTGAACCACCTCACCCTTCATGGATATAGATTATGGCATAGGGGAGGCCTCTCTGCTCCACATGGAGGCAGATCTAGAGGTATTCAGAGCACTCCCTCACCTGCATCCACAGTCTGAGCTGCCTTACCCTTCCTGTGCATAGATTGTGGCATAGATTCGTGGTACAGTGGGCGGCCCGCTCCACCCGCATGGAGACAGCGATCTAGGACGGTATTCCAGAGCACTTCCCTCACACGCTGCATCCACATCCCTGAGCTGCCCTTGACCCCTTCCCTGTGATATGATGTGTGGTACAGTGGGCCCTCCTGCCACTCACATGCGAGACAGATCCGTCACGAGCCTATTCAGAGCACTCCCTCACTGGCATCCACAGTCTGAGCTGCCTTACTCCTTCCTGGTGCTAGATATGTGTACATGTGGGGCCCTCTCCACCACAATGGACGAGCCGGGATTATCCAGGTATCTGATGCACTTGCTCACACGGGGACTCAGCAGGATCTGAGTCTGCCACTTTTCCCGCTACAGAGATCTCCTGTGCAGAAGGGCCCTCTCTGCTCCAGGGCCCAGAGCACAATCTCCAGGCCATTCAGAGCATCTGCTCACCTGATCGAGAAGCCTGATCTGCCACACCCTTCCTGTGCAGAGATCCTAGTGCACCCAGGCCCTCTCTGCTTCACACTCAGACAGATCTCCCAGGCATTCAGAGCATCTGCTCACCTGAATCAGCAGCCTGATCTGCCTCACCCTTCCTGTGCAGAGATCCTAGTGTAGGGAGGCCCTGTCTGCTTCATTCTCAGACAGATCTCCCAGGCATTCAGAGCACCCACTCACCTGGATCAGCAGCCTGGACTGCTCCATCCTTCTGTAGATAGATTATGGTGCAACAGGGCCCTTCCACTCCATTGCCCAAGAAGATCTTCAGATATTCAAAGTACCTATTTGCCCAAACTGGCATCTTGGGCCATGCCACTCTTCCTATGAAGAGATCTGGGTACAGGGAGGCCCTCCCTGCTTCATGCCCAGGCATATCTCCAGGCATTCAGAGCACCTGCTTGCCTGGTTCAGCAGCTTAGATCACCCCAACCCTCCTCCGCAGACATCTTAGTGGTGGTGGGGTCAGGGGGACCCTCTTCACTTCATGCCCAGGCAGATGTCCAGTCATCTGAAGCACCTACTCTTCAGGATTAGGAATTTAAGCTGCCGCCCATCCCTGTGCAGAGAACTTAGGGCCAAGGAGGTCTCTCAGCGCCACACCCAGGTACACCTCTGGGTGCTTGGTGACTACCCACTGGAGTCTCCCTATGCACTGACGCTTGTGCTTGCCATTGGAGGACCTGGCAGTGAAAGTGCCCAGTCCAGCCCTACATATCTTGCCCTCTGCCCCCTCAGGGCTAAGCAGGAAACTCGGACCACTATACAATCCACAAATCAGCCCACTGCTTGAGGCAACAGAGAGCTGCTCCCAGTAAACAAGGATCAAATATATACTCAGTCACACTGGCAACACCTGGCTCTTACCCATAAGTGCCTTCTACTGATTTATAGGACAAACTACACACCCCAATATAAAACCTGCCAACTGAAGTGCATAGGACTATAAAAACAAAGCCAAAAGACTCTACACAGCATTATTTCCACTCACACCCCCTAAGGAGAAGGGAAAAGGGAAAGAAGAAAAAAACGTTATAAGAAAAGAAAGAAAAAATCCTACCAGTATGAAAATAATCACACAAATTAGCAGTGCCAGTGTCTCCAGATGGGAAGAAACCAGTGCAAGAATACTGGCACCATGAAAAATCTGAATGTAGTGCCACCACAAAAGGATCACACTAGCTCTCCAGCAATGGTCCTCAACCAAAAAGGACACTCAGAAATGACAACTCAAAGCACGGGTTGCAAGGAAGCTCAAAGAGATCCAAGACAAGATTGAAAATCAATACTAACACACTTCAAAGGAAATCCAGCAAATAAAAGAAGAGGTAAAGATCTTCAAAAGAAATCAATCAGAGCTTCTGGGACTGAAAAAGGTTTACTTAAGAAATTTCAAAATATAACTGAAAGCTTTATCAATAGACTGGACCAAGCAAAAGAAAGAATTTCAGGCCAGGCATGGTGGCTCATGCCTATAATCCCAACACTTGAGGAGGCTGAGGCAGGAAGATCATTTGAGCCAAGGAACTTGAGACCATCCTGGAAAACATAAAGAGACCATGTTTTTACAAAGAAATTTAAAAATTAGCTGGGTATGGTGGCTCACACCTATAGTTCCAGCTACCTCGGAGGCTGGGGTGAAAGGATCACCTGAGCCTGGGAGTCCAAGGCTGCAGTGAGCCATGATCATATCACTGCAAAACAGACAAACAAAAGGAAAAAAGAAAAAAGGGATGAAGGCTGATCTTTTGAACTAACCCAGTCACACAAAAATAGAGGAAAATGAACTTTTAAAATTGAACAAAGTCTTTAAGAAACACAGGATTATGTAAAGCGATCAAACCTATAAATTATTAGCATTCATGATACAGAAGGAGAAAAAGCAAACAACCTGGAAAATATATTTGAGGAACTAACTCAAAAAAATTTCCCTAATCTTGCTAGAGTGATAGACATCCAGATACAACAAATCCAGACAACACCTGTGAGATAATATACAAATCCAGACAACACTTGGGAGATAACAAACAAAATGAACATCACCAAGGCATATACTCACCAGGCTGTCCAAGGTCAATGTTAAAAGAAAAAAAAAATCTTAAAGCTAAAGAAAAAGGTCAGGTTACATACAAAGGAAACCCCATCAGGCTACCAGTGTGCTTCTCAGTAGAATTTTACAAGCTAGGAGAAACTAGGGGGATTATTTTCAGCATGCTTTTTTTCCTGAGATGAAGTCTTGCTCTGTCACCCAGGCTGGAGTGCAGTGACGTGATCTCGGCTCACTGAACCTCTGCCTCTTGGGTTCAAGTGATTCTCGTGCCTCAGCCTCCCAAGTAGCTAAGATTTCAGGTACGTGGCACCATGCCCAGCCAAATTTTATATTTTTAGTAGAGACAGGGTTTCACCATTTTGGCCAGGCTGGTCTCAAACTCCTGACTTGGCCAGGCTGGTCTCAAACTCCTGACCTCAAGCAATCTGCCTGCCTTGGCCTCCAAAATGGTGCTGAGATTACAGGTGTAAGCCACTGCACCCAGCCAATTTTCAGCATTCTAAAAGAAAAGAAATTCCAACCAAGAATTTCATATCCCCCCAACAAATTAAGCTTCAAAAGCAGAAGAAAAATAACATGTTTTCCAAACAAGCAAGCACTAAGAGAATTCATTACCACTAGACCCAACATTACAAGAGATCCTTAAGGGAGTTCTAAACATGGAAACAAAAGAATGATACCTGCTACCACAAAAACACACTTAAGTACATAACCCACAGACCCTATAAAGAAACTACACAATACAGTCTACAAACAACCAGTTAACGACTTCATGATAGGATCAAATCCTCACATTTCTTTTATTTTGAGACAGAGTTTTGCTATTGTTGCCCAGGCTTGAGTGCAATGGCACGATCTTGGCTCACCACAACCTCCACCTCCTGGGTTCAAGCAATTCTCCTGCCTCAGCCTCCTGAGTGGCTGATATTACAGGCATGTGCCACCACATCCAGCTAATTTTGTATTTTTAATAGAGATGGGGTTTCTCTACGTTGGTCAGGCTATTCTCGAACTCCCGACCTCAGGTAATCTGCCCACTTCAGCCTCCCAAAGTGCTGGGATTACAGGCATGAGCCACTGCGCCTGGCCAAAACCTCACATTTCAATGTTAACCTTGAATGTAAATGGTCTAAATGTTCCACATTAAAGGTAGAGTGGCAAGTTGGATTAAAAAACAAGACCAGATATCATGGCAGACAGGAGGCAGGACTAGATTGCACCTCCCACTCAGAGCAGTGTGTGGAGGCTCACGTCTTGAACTTTTGCTCCAGAATGACTACAGGAATACATTAGGAAAGCCAAGAAAACCCAGAGACCCTCTGAAGGAAGTGGACTGCTCCTGCAGGACCTGGCAGACACCCCAAATATTTTGAGTGCCCAAGCTGTGGAAGTGGGAAAGGGAGATTGTCCGCCTCCGAACACACATCCCCAACTGGGGAACGTGAAGGTCTAGATTATGGGAGAAGATTCAGACCTTACCTGGAGCTGAGACAATTTAAAGAGCCAAGAGAAATATGGGCCAGATGCGGTGGCTCACGCCTGTAATCCCAGCACTTGAGAGGCCGCGGCGGGCAGATCACAAGGTCAGGAGATCGAGACCATCCTGGCCAACATGGTGAAACCCAATCTCTACTAAAAATACAAAAATTAGCTTGGCGTGGTGGTGCGCACCTGTAGTCCCAGCTACTCGGGAGGCTGAGGCAGGAGAATCACTTGAACCTGGGAGCTGGAGGTTGCAGTGAGCCAAGGTTGCACCACTGCACTCCAGTCTGGCGACAGAGCGGGACTCCATCTCAAAAAAAAAAAAAAAAAAAAAAATACAAGAACTAAAGGAAGAAATATTCAATGAAATAGATAGCATAAATAAAAAACGAAACTTCAGGAAACAACGGGCACATTTATAGAAATGCAAAATGCTCTGGACAGTCTCAGCAATAGAATCGAACAAGTAGAAGAATGAACTTGAGAGCTCAAAAACAAGGTTTTTGAATTAACCCAATCCAACGAAGACAAAAGAAAAAGAGTAAGAAAATATGGACAAAGCCTCCAAGAAGTCTGGGATTATGTTAAACGACCAAAACTAAGAATAATCAGCATTCCTGAGAAAGAAGATAAATCTAAAAGCCTGGAAAATATATTTGGGGGAATAATCGAGGAAAACTTCCCCGGCCTTGATAAAGATCTAGACATCCAAATACAAGAACCTTAAAGAACACCTGGGGAATTCACTGCAAAAAGATCATCGCCTAGGCATGCTGTCATTAAATTATTTAAAGTTAAGACAAAGAAAAGAATCTTAAGAGCCATGAGGAAAAAGCACCAGGTAACCTTTAAAGGAAAACCTATCAGATTAGCAGCAGATTTCTCAGCAAAAACTTTACAAGCTAGAAGGGACTGGGGCCCTGTCTTTAGCCTCCTCAAACAAAACAATTATCAGCCAAGAATTTTGCACCCAGCGAAACTAAGCTTCATAAATGACGGAAAGATAAAGTATTTTTCAGACAAACAAATGCTGAGGGAATTTGCCACTACCAAGTCAGCATTACAAAAACTGCTAAAAGGAGCTCTAAATCTTGAAATAAAGCCAGGAAACACATCAAAACTGAACCCCTTTAAAGCATAAATCTCACAGGACCTAAAAAACAAAAATACAATTAAAAAAACAAAACAAAACAAAAAAAAAACAAAGTATACAGGCAACAAATCACATAATGAGTGGAACGATACCTCACATCTCAATACCAATGCTGAATGTAAACGGTCTAAACATTCCACTTAAGGCCGGGCGCGGTGGCTCAAGCCTGTAATCCCAGCACTTTGGGAGGCCGAGACGGGCGGATCACGAGGTCAGGAGATCGAGACCATCCTGGCTAACACGGTGAAACCCCGTCTCTACTAAAAATACAAAAAACTAGCCGGGCGAGGTGGCGGGCGCCTGTAGTCCCAGCTACTCGGGAGGCTGAGGCAGGAGAATGGCGTGAACCCGGGAGGCGGAGCTTGCAGTGAGCTGAGATCCGGCCACTGCACTCCAGTCCGGGCGACAGAGCGAGACTCCATCTCAAAAATAAATAAATAAATAAATAAAAGTAGACAATAAAAGGGACAATA
>NW_016803103.1:449732-484526 GCF_001698545.2 Rhinopithecus bieti
AAAAAAAAAAAAAAATACAAGAACTAAAGGAAGAAATATTCAATGAAATAGATAGCATAAATAAAAAACGAAACTTCAGGAAACAACGGGCACATTTATAGAAATGCAAAATGCTCTGGACAGTCTCAGCAATAGAATCGAACAAGTAGAAGAATGAACTTGAGAGCTCAAAACAAGGTTTTGAATTAACCCAATCCAACGAAGACAAAAGAAAAGAGTAAGAAAATATGGACAAAGCCTCCAAGAAGTCTGGGATTATGTTAAACGACCAAAACTAAGAATAATCAGCATTCCTGAGAAAGAAGATAAATCTAAAAGCCTGGAAAATATATTTGGGGAATAATCGAGGAAAACTTCCCCGGCCTTGATAAAGATCTAGACATCCAAATACAAGAACCTTAAAGAACACCTGGGGAATTCACTGCAAAAGATCATCGCCTAGGCATGCTGTCATTAAATTATTTAAAGTTAAGACAAAGAAAAGAATCTTAAGAGCCATGAGGAAAAGCACCAGGTAACCTTTAAAGGAAAACCTATCAGATTAGCAGCAGATTTCTCAGCAAAACTTTACAAGCTAGAAGGGACTGGGGCCCTGTCTTTAGCCTCCTCAAACAAAACAATTATCAGCCAAGAATTTTGCACCCAGCGAAACTAAGCTTCATAAATGACGGAAAGATAAAGTATTTTCAGACAAACAAATGCTGAGGGAATTTGCCACTACCAAGTCAGCATTACAAAACTGCTAAAAGGAGCTCTAAATCTTGAAATAAAGCCAGGAAACACATCAAAACTGAACCCCTTTAAAGCATAAATCTCACAGGACCTAAAAAACAAAATACAATTAAAAAAACAAAACAAAACAAAAAAAAAACAAAGTATACAGGCAACAAATCACATAATGAGTGGAACGATACCTCACATCTCAATACCAATGCTGAATGTAAACGGTCTAAACATTCCACTTAAGGCCGGGCGCGGTGGCTCAAGCCTGTAATCCCAGCACTTTGGGAGGCCGAGACGGGCGGATCACGAGGTCAGGAGATCGAGACCATCCTGGCTAACACGGTGAAACCCCGTCTCTACTAAAAAATACAAAACTAGCCAGGCGAGGTGGCGGGCGCCTGTAGTCCCAGCTACTCGGGAGGCTGAGGCCAGAGAATGGCGTAAACCCGGGAGGCGGAGCTTGCAGTGAGCTGAGATCTGGCCACTGCACTCCAGTCCGGGCGACAGAGCGACACTCCGCCTCAAAAAAAAAAAAAAAAAAAAACATTCCACTTAAGATACAGAATTGGCCAGGCGTGGTAGCTCACACCTGTAATCCCAACACTTTGGGAGGCCGAGGTAGGCAGATCACAAGGTCAGGAGTTTGAGACCAGCCTGGACAACATGGTGAAACCCTGTCTCTACTAAAAATACAAAAATTAGCCAGGTGCGGTGGTGCATGCCTGTAATCCCAGCTATTCAGTAGGCTGTGGCAGGAGAATCGCTTGAACCCGGGAGGCACTGGTTGCAGTGAGGCAAAATTGCGCCACTGCACTCCAGACTGGGGGACAAGAATGAGACATCGTCTCAAAATAAATAAATAAATATATCTATATATGTATATATAGAGAGAGAATTGCAGAATGGGTAAGAATTCACCAACCATCTGCTGCCTTCAAGAAACACACTAACACATGAGGACTCACATAAACTTAACGTAAAGGGGTAGAAAAAGACATTGCATGCAAAAAATAGACACATTGCATGCAAAAAGCGAGTAGGAATAGCTCTTCTTATACCAGACAAAACAAACTTTAAAGCAACAGCCATTAAAAGAGACAAAGAGAGTCATTATATAATGATAAAAAGCCTTGTCCAACAGGAAAATACCACAATCCTAAATATATATGCACCTAACACCGGAGCTCCCAAATTTATAAAACAATTACTAATAGACTTAAGAAATGAGACAGCAACAGTAATAGTGGGGGACTTCAACACTCCACTGACAGCACTAGACAGGTCATCAAGACAAAAAGTCAACAAAGAAACAATGGATTTAAACTATACCCTGGAACAAATGGATTTAACAGATATATACAGAACATTCTACTCAACGACCGCAGCATATACGTTCTATTCAACAGCACATGGAACTTTCTCCAAGATAGACCACATGAGAGGCCACAAAACGAGCCTCAATAAATTTAAGAAAACTGAAATTATATCAAGTACTCTCTCAGACCATAGTGAAATAAAATTGGAAATCAACTCTAAAAGGAACCTTCAAAATCATGCAAATACACGGAAATTAAATAACCTGCTCTTGAATGATCATTGGGTCAAAAATGAAATCAAGATGGAAATTAAAAAATTCTTCGAACTGAACAACAGTGACACAACCTATCAAAACCCCTGAGATACAGCAAAGGCAGTGCTTAGAGGAAAGTTCATAACCCTAAACGCCTACATCAAAAACTCTGAAAGAGCACAAACAGACAATCTAAGGCCACACCTCAAGGAACTAGAGAACCAAGAACAAACCAAACCCAAACCCAGTAGAAGAAAGGAAATAACCAAGATCAGAGCAGAAATAAATTAAAACAAAAAAAATACAAAAGATAAATGAAACAAAAAGCTGGTTCTTTGAAAAGATAAAATAAAATTAATAAAACATTAACAAGATTACCAAGAAAAGAAGAAAGAAAATTCAAATAAGCTCAATTAGAACCAAAAAGATAAAACCTTCCTCACTTAAATCAGGAAGAATTAGATACTCTGAACAGATAGACAGCAAGCAGCAAGAATGAAATGGTAACTTAAAAATTACCAACAAGGCACTTGGGAGGCCGAGGTGGGCGGACCACCCGAGGTCAGGAGTTTGAGATCAGCCTGCCCAACATGGTGAAACCCCATCTCTACTTAAAACACAAAAAATTAGCTGGGCGTGATGGTATGCACCTGTAATCCCAGCTACTCAGGAGGCTGAGGCAGGAGAATCGCCTGAACCCAGGAAGCGGAGGTTGCAGTGAGTCAAAATCGTCCCATTGCACTCCAGACTGGGGCACAAGAATGAGACTTCATAGCAAAAAAAAAAAAAAAAAAAAAAAAACTAACAAAAAAGTCCAGGACTAGAGAGATTCACAGCAGAAGTCTACCAGACATTCAAAGATTTGGTACCAATCCTACTGAAACTATACCACAAGTCAGAGAAAGAGGGAACTCTCCCGAAATTATTCTATGAAGCCAGTATCACCCTAATACCAAACCAGGAAAGGATGTAACCATAAAAGAAAACTATAGACCAATATCCCTGATTAACATGTAAGTTAAAATCCTCAACAAAATACTAGCTAACCAAATCCGACAACATATCAAAAAGATAATCCACCATGACCAAGTGGGTTTCATACCAGGGATGCAGGGATGGTTTAACATACACAAGTCAATAAATGTGATACACCACACAAACAGAATCAAAAACAAAAATCACATGATCATCTCAACGGATGCAGAAAAGCATTCAACAAACTCCAACATCCCTCTATGATTAAAACTCTCAGCAAAATCAGCATACAAGGGACATACCTCAATGTAATAAAAGACATCTATGACAAACCCACAGCCAACATAATACTGAATAGGGAAAAGCTGAAAGCACTCCCTCTGAGAAATGGAACAACACAAGGATGCCCACTCTCACTACTCCTCTTCAACATAGTATTGGAAGTCCTAGTCAGACCACTGAGACAAGAGAAAGAAATAAAGGGCATCCAGGCCGGGCACAGTGGCTCACACCTGTAATCCTAGCACTTTGGGAGGCTGAGGCAGGTGAATCACCAGGTCAGGAGTTCGAGACCAGCCTGGCCAACGTGGTGAAACTCCGTCTCTACTAAACTACAAAAAATTAGTGGGGCATGGTGGCAGGTGCCTGTAATCCCAGCTACTAGGGAGGCTGAGGCAGGAGAATCACTTGAACCCAGGAGGCGGAGGTTGCAGTGAGCCGAGATCGCGCCATTGCACTCCAGCCTGGGGAACAGGGTGAGACCTCATCTCAAAAAAAAAAAAAAAAAAAAAAGCATTCAAATAGGTTAAGAGGAAGTCAAGCTGTTGCTGTTTGCTGATGACATGGTTGTTGTTTACCTAGAAAACCCTAAAGACTCCCCCAGAGAGCTCCTAGAACTGATAAAAAGAATTCAGCAAAGTTTCCAGATACAAAATTAATGTACACAAATCAGTATCTCTTCTATACACTAACAGTGACCAAGCTGAGAATCAAATCAAGAACTCAACTCCTCTTACAATAGCTGCAAAAAATAAAATAAAATACTTAGGAATACGCCTAACCAAGGAGGTAAAAGGAAAACTACAAAAAACTACAAGGAAAACTACAAAACACTGCTGAAAGAAATCACACATGACACAAACAAATGGAAACACATCCCATGCTCATTGATGGGTAGAATCAATATTGTGAAAATGACCATACTGCTAAAAACAATCTACAAATTCAATGCAATTCCCATCAAAATACCACCATCATTCTTCACAGAATTAGAAAAACAATCCTAAAATTCATATGGAACCAAAAAAGAGCCCACATAGCCAAAGCAAGACTACACAAAAAGAACAAATCTGGAGGCATCACATTACCTGATTTCAAACTATACTCTAAGGCCACAGTCACCAAAACAGCATGGTACTGGTATAAAAATAGACACATGGACCAATGGAACAGAAAGAACCCAGAAAAAAGCCCAAATACTTACAGCCAACTGATCTTCGACAAAATAAACAAAGACAAAGTGGGGAAAGGTCACCCTATTCAACAAATGGTGCTAAGACAATTGGCAAGCCACATTTAGGAGAATGAAACTGGATCCTTATCTCTCACCTCATAAAAAAAAATAACTCAAGATGGATCAAGGACTTAAATCTAAGACCTGAACCTACAAAAATTCTAGAAGATAACATTGGAAAAACTCTTCTAGACGTTGGCTTAGGCAATGATTTCATGACCAAGAACCCAAGAGCAAATGCAATAAAAACAAAGATAAATAGCTGGGACTTAATTAAATTAAAGAGCCTTTGCACAACAAAAGGAACAGTCAGCAGAGTAAACAGACAACCCACAGAGTGGGAGACAATCTTCATAATCTATACATCTGACAAAGGACTAATATCCAGAATCTAAAACAAACACAAACAAATTAGGAAAAAACAAACAATCCTATCAAAAAGTGGGCTAAGGACATGAATAGACAATTCTCAAAAGAAGATATACAAATGGTCAACAAACATAGGAAAAAATGCTCAACATCACTAATAGATCAAGAATGCAAATCACAACCAAAATGCGATACCACCTTACTTCTGCAAGAACGGCCATAATCAAAAAACAATAGATGTTGGCATGGAGGTAGTGAACAGGGAATACTTCTACACTGCTGGTGGGAATGTAACTAGTACAAACACTGCAGAAAACTGTGGAGATTCCTTAAAGAACTAAAAGAAGGCCTGGATGCAGTGGCTCACACCTGTAATCCCAACACTTTGGGAGGCTGAGGCAGGCAGATCACCTGAGGTCAGGAGTTCGAGACCAGCCTGACCAAAATGGAGAAACCCCACCCCTACTAAAAAAATACAAAATTAGCTGGGCATGGTGGCGCATGCCTGTAATCCCAGCTACTTGGGAGACTGAGGCAGGAGAATCACTTGAACCCAGGAAGTGGAGGCTGCAGTGAGCTGAGATTGCACCATTGCACTCCAGCCTGGGTAACAAGAGCAAAACTCTGTCTCCAAAAAAAAAAAAAAAAAAAAGAACTAAAAGAACTAAAAGTAGAACTACCATTTGCTCCAGCAATCCCACTCCTGGGTATCCACCCAGAGGAAAAGAAGTCATTATAAGAAAAAGATACTTGTATACACGTTTATAGCAGCACAGTTCACAATTGCAAAAATGTGGAACCAACCTAAATGCCCATCAATCAATGACTGGATAAAGAAACTGTGTGTGTGTGTGTGTGTGTGTGTGTGTGTGTGTGTGTGTACGTATGTATATGTATATGAATTAATGGCATTCGCAGCAACCTAGAGGAGACTGGAGACTTACTCTAAGTGAAGTAATTCAGGAATAGAAAACCAAACATCGTGTGTGTGTGTGTGTGTGTGTGTGTGTGTGTGTATGTATATGAATTAATGGCATCTGCAGCAACCTAGAGGAGATTGGAGACTATTATTCTAAGTGAAGTAATTCAGGAATAGAAAACCAAACATCATACGTTCTCACTAATATATGGGAGCTAAGCTATGAGGACGCAAAGGCATAAGAATGACACAATGGACTTTGGGGACTCGGGGAAAGGGTGGGAAGGGGGTAAGGGATAAAAGACTACAAATTGGGTGCAGTATATACTGCTCGGGTGATGGGTGCAACAAAATCTCACAGGTCACCACTGAAGAACTTACTCATGTAACCAAATACCATCTGTTCCCCAATAACTTACGGAAATTAAAAAAAAAAAATTTAATAAAAAATAAAAACAAGACCCTGCAGGAGGCTGAGGCAGGCCAATTGCTTGAGTCCAGGAGTTCAAGACCAGCCTAGGCAACATGGAGACACTCCATCTCTACAAAAAATAGAAAAAATTAGCCGGACGTGGTGACACAAGCCTGTAGCCCCAGCTACTCAGGAAGCTGAGGTGGGAGAATCACATGAACCTGGGATGTTGGAGCCAAAATAGCACCACTGCACTCCAGTCTGGGCAATCGTAGTGAGATCCTGTCTCCAAACAAACAAGCAAACAAGTACTTCTAGACCTAGGAAAAGACTTAAACAACCATACATATTAGTGGGAGACTTCAACAGCCCCGTGACTAATGCATTAGCCTGACCACTGAGGCAGAAAACTAACAAAGAAATTCTGGACTTAAATTCAACACATGATGAATTGGACCTAACAGACATCTGCAGACTACTTCATCCATCAACCACTGAACATATACTGTTCTCGCCTGCACGTGGAAGCTACTACAAGATCAACCACATGCTCTGCCATAAAACATGTCTCAATTAATTCAAAAAAAAATCAAAATCATACCAACCATACTCTCAGACCACAGTGTAATAAAAAAATTAATACCATGAAGATCTCTCAGAACCACACAATTACATGGAAATTAAACAACTTACTCCTGAATGATTTTTGGGTAAACAATTAAAGCAGAAATCAAAAAGTTCTTTGAAATAAATGAAAACAGAGTATGAAAATCTCTGGGAACCAGCAAAAAAGTATAAAGAGGAAAGCTTACAACACTAAACACCTACCTCAAAAAATTAGAAAAATCTCAAATCAACAATCTATCACATCTAGAGGAACTAGAAACAAAAGAACAAACTACCCATAAAGATAGCAGAAGAAATAAAAGCGAAGAAGAACTAAATCAAATTAAGACCAAAAAACCATACAAACAATCAGTGAAACAAAAAAGTTGGTTTTCTAAGAGGAAAAACAAGACCAACAGACTGCAAGCTAGATTAACAAAAGAAAGAGAGAGAAGATCCAAATAAGCACAATCAAAATGACAAAGGTGACAAGAAACCAGTATCACAGAAATACAAAAGTTCCTTAGGGACGATTATGAACACTCCTATTTACACAAACTAGAAAACGTAGAGAAAATGGAATAAATAAATTCTTGGAAACCCACAATCTCCCAAGATTGAATCAGGAAGAAATAGAAACCCTGAGCAGACATCAATATTGAATTCTGAAACTGAATCAATAATTAAAAACTTATCAACCAAAAAAATCCCTGGACCACATGGATTTACAGCCGAATTCTATCAGACGTACAAAGAAGAGATGGTATCAATCCTCCTGAAACTATGCCAAAAATCAAGCAGGAACTCACTAAAACTCATTCAAAGGACGCATCACCCTGATACCAAAACCTGGCAAAGACACAAAGAAAAAAGAAAACTACAGACCAATATCCCTGATGAACATAGACACAAAAATCCTCAGTAAAATACAGGGCCATTTGCGGTGGCTCACGCCTGTAATCCCAGCACTTTGGGAGGCCAAGGCAGGCGGATCACCTGAGGTCTGGAGTTTGAGACCAGCCTGAGCAAGATGGAGAAACCCCATCTCTACTAAAAAATACAAATTAGACAGGCGTAGTGGTGCATGCCTGTAATCCCAGCTACTCTGGAAGCTGAAGCAGAAGAATGGCTTGAACCCAGGAGGCAGAGGTTGCTGTGAGCCGAGATCGCGCCATTGCACTCCAGCCTGGGCAACAAAAGCGAGATAAGAGCGAAACTCCGCTTCAGAAAAAAAAAAAAAAAAATACTAGTAAACCAAATACAGCAGCACATCAAAAACTTAATTCACCGTGGTCAAGGAAGTTTCATTCCTGGGATGCACGGTTAGTTCAACATACGCAAATCAATAAATGTGATCCACCACATAAACAGAATTTGAAATAAAAATCTTATGACCATCTCAACAGACATGGAAAAGGCTTTCAACAAAATTCAACATCCCTTCATTTAAAAAAAAAAAAAAAAAACTCTGAACAAACTAGACATCAAAGGAACATACCTCAAAACAGTAAGAGCCATCTATGACAGCCCCACAGCCAACATCATACTGAATGGGCAAAAAATGGAAGCATTCCCCTTGAGAACTGGAATAAGACAAGGATGCCCACTCTTAAAACTCCTATTTAACACAGTATTGGAAGTCCTCGCCGGAACAGTAAGGCAAAAGAAAGAAAGAAAAGGCATCCAAGTAAAAAAAGGAGAAGGCAAACAGTATCTCTTCACGGACAGTTTGGTTCTATACCTAGAAAACCTTAAAGGCTCCACCGAAGGCTCCTAGAACTGATAAACTACTTGAGTAACGTTTCAGGATACAAAATGAACAAAAACCAGTAGCATTTCTATACACCAGTAACGTTCCAGCTGAGAGCCAAATCAAGAACATAATCCCATTTACAATGGCCACAAAATAAAACAAAATAATAAAATAAAATAAAATACCTAGGGATACATCTAACCAAGGAGATGAAGGATCTCTACAAGGAGAACTACAAAACACTGCTGAAAGAAATCAGAGATGACACAAACAAATGGAAAAACATTTCATGTTCATGAAGTGGAAAAATCAACATCATTAAAATGACCACAATGCCCAAAGCAATCCACAGATTCAACACTATTCCTATCGCGCTACCAACATCATTTTTGACAGAACTAGAAAAAAACTATTCTAAAATTCATATGGAACAAAAAGGGCCTAAATAGCCAGCCAATCGTTTAAGTAAAAAGGACAAAGTCAGAGATACCACATTACCCAACTTCAAACTATACTATAAGGCTACTTTAACCAAAAAATCAAGTTACTGGTACCAAAACAGACGCATAGACCAATGGAACTGAATAGAGAACCCAGAAATAAAGTTGCACACCTACAGCCATCTGATGTTCAACAAAATTGACAAAAGCGATAGGGAAACGACTCCTTAATTCAACAAATGGTGGTGGGATAACTGGCTAGTCATATGCAAAAGAATGAAACTGGACCCCTAACTCAAGATGGATTAAAGATTTAAATAGAAGACCTCAAACTGTAGGAATCCCAGAAGAAAACACAGGAAACACCATTCTGGACATCAGCCTTGGGAAAGAATTTATGACTAAAAGCAATTGCAACCAAAAAACTGATGAGTGGGATCTAATTAACTTAAAAAGCTGCTTTTGTACAGCAAAAGAAACTATCAACAGAGTAAACAGACAACCTACAGAATAGGAGAAAATATTTGCAAACTCTGCAGTCGACAAAGGTATAATATCTAGAATCTGTAAGAAACTTAATTCAAAAGTAAAAGCAAATAATCCCATTTTAAAATCAGCAAAAGACATGAACAAACTTTTATCAAAAGAAGACATACAAGTGGCCAAACGTATGAAAAAATGCTCAACATGACTAATCATAAGAGAAATGCAAATCAAAACCACAATAATATACCATTTGTACCAGTCAGAATGACAATTATTAAAAAGTCAGGCCTCAGATTTCTGGACTGATAATGAGCATTGGCTTCAACTTAAAGTCACCAACTTCATTAGTCCCTAACAAGAAAATCAGTCTGTACTTTGAAACTTTGAAGCCAGTCACTGACATCTTTTCCCTAGCTATGACAGTCCTAGATGACATCACCTTCCAGTAGAAAGCTGTTTCATCTACATTGAAAATCTGTTGTTTACAGCAGCTACACTCGTCAATTATCTTAATCAGATCTTCTGATAACTTACTGCAGCTTCTATATCAGCAATTGCTGCTAAGGGGTGGTTTCCTGGCCCACCTGAATTCACGGCAGACAGCTTTTGTTTCTACTTGCCCATCAGAAACATGATTTTTTGCCTGGGGTCAGAATGTAAAATATCCCTATCCTTCCCCCATCAGCACATGGCTTTTCCTTCTCTCTCTCTCTCCCTTAGGACAAGTATATCATGTGCAAGGATTGGAAGACAATATTTTTAAAGTCAATCCTCCCCAGTTTGAGCTTAGATCAAGGCAATCAATCAAAATCCCAGAAGCCTTTCTGGTATGTCATTACACATCACTTTGAAAGGTGCATGCCAAAACTGAGAGAAAGTAAGATAACTGACCGCAAAGGAACACAACCCAACTTTTTGAGGTGGTAGAAATGTTCTAAATCTTGATTTGGGTGGCAGTTACAGGATTATACACACTTTGTCAAAACTCATCAAACTGCACACTTAGAGAACATGAACTTTATTACATAAAAATATTAATGATCCTATCTTTTAAAACTTCAGCCGGTTTTTCTAGTAGAAGTTGACAAGCTGGCAATCTTAGAGTTTGTGTATTTTCTTCAACACTGCTCAGAACTCTGACGGTAGAATTTGTCCAGAGTTAGCATTTTCTAGGCAGATGCCACAGAACACCAATGATATAAGGGAGTTAAAGATATTAGCAAAAGAATGGTTGATGAAATAGACCGAGCAGAGAAAGAAACTAATGAACAGGGAGGGGAACTAATGAACAGGGAGAAAGAATAAAGTAGAAACATTTTGCGAACCATTGAAGAGCATATTCCTACAGAAAGATAAGCAATCTTTTTTAAAAATTGACAATTGCGCCTTAGAAATCAAAGAGACTTCATCCTCATGGCTAAGGCCAAGATGAAGCCATCCACATGGTACAGTGATAGAGGCGGCACTATGTTAACAAATCTCATTAATATTAAACCAAAAAAGTAATCTAATGGCTACATGATTCTCCAGGAGTTAAAAGTTTGCTTCAAAGCAGCTCATAATATGGCTCACTTTAAACAAATAAGTCAAAGATCCCCCAAATGAATCCAGTAAACACGAGAATTTTCTATTAGTCCACGCATCTCATTTTCTCAGTATGTGGAACAACTGGAATGTTACTAATTTAACTTAGGCAAAAAGACAATCTGTGAGGCATTGGTCAAGTGAAAATACATGATTTATTTTGGTAAACAATTCATGTTTTATGTCATTTTGTCTTTATTTCCTCTTTTCTGGTGTTTTACATGAAAATCTTTTCAGTTATGAATTTTAAATAATTTTATACTGTCTATTTTAAAATCCTTACAGTCAAAAAAATCTCATAATTAAAAGTCAATATAAAATACACACACAACACACTTTTCTGTTTTCCTGACTTGGCAAACACAATATAATGTACATAGTTTCATCTGTCTTTGACATACTGTGAATTTTAACACCTCAGAATATCATCATAAAGGTAATGTTTTAATCAAAGGCCCCAAAATGTTATTCTTGACTGACTGCCTTTAGAGCATGCACTCTTCTAGTTGCTTGGGAATTTTGTGGAGAACAAGTCACCCACAAAGTACCTCTCGTGGATGTTAAGAGGGAGGATTTCTTATGTGCTTAGGCAGACATACTCTGGAATTACCTTTTTTAAAATAAGCAATGTTTTGGATATGTCCCCTCCAAAATTCAGGTGCTGAATCTAAATGGTCAATGTCATGTATTAAAAGGTGGGGTACTTTCAGAAGTTTGAGGTTATAGTGATCTATGATCACCACGCCACCACACTCCAACCTAGACAAGATTAAGACCCTTTAAAAAAAAAGTCGAGCCTTTAAGAGGTAATTAGGTCATGAGGGTTCCTCACCTTGTGGATGGGATTAAGGCCCTAATAAAAGAGATTTCACCCTTGTCCTTTCACAATGTGAAAACACAGCAATCCTCACCACCAGAGGATATAGCAACAAGGCACTATCTTGGAGCCACAGAGCAGCCCTTATTGGACAACCAAACCTGCTGGCAGCTTGATCGTGGACTTCGTAGCCTCTAGAACTGTGAGTAAATAAATTTTCTTCCTTATAAATTACCCAGTCTATGGCATTTTGTTATAGCAGCACAAACAAACTTAAGACATCTATCATTTGACTATCTCATTAAGTAGGGAAGAGCATAATCTCCTATTATACTGACAATGGAAATATACTTAATCAAAGATAAAAAAAGCAATTCCTTTTTCGGCGGGGCGTGGTGGCTCAAGTGTCATCCCAGCACTTTGCGGAGACCGGACAGCGTGGCATCATGGCGTCAGGGAATCAGCCTCCTGGCTAACACGGTGAAAATCCCGTCTCCTACTAAAAAATACCAAAACTGGACCGGCGGGGTGGCGGGCGCCTGTCTGTCCGCCTACTCGGGAGGCTGGGCAGGAAAATGGCCCGTGAACCGGGAGGCGGAGCCTTACAGCTGAGGCCCAAGTCCGGCCACTGCACCCAGCCTGGGGCCGACAGAGCGTAAGGGTCTCCCGGGGTCCTCAAAAAAAAAAAAAATAGCAATCATTTTGAACATTAGTATATGCCCTTTTTTTTTTTACTGACATCCAAATTCTCTAGCACTTCAAAACAGTAAGCTTGTTGTATCTCATTTTTGTTGTTTCCTGTTCAATGTAAGAATTTCCAGCCAGAAACAGTGGCTCATACCTGCAATTCCAGCACTTTGGGAGGCCGAGGTGAAAGGACTGCTTGAGGCCAGGAATTCAAAACTACCCTGGGCAACGTAGCGAGATCCTGTCTCTATAAAACATTTTAAAATTAGCCAGGCATAGTAATGGGTGCCTGCAGTCCTAGCTACTGAGGAGGGTGACACAGGAGAATCTCTTGAGCCCAGGAGTATGAGGTTATAGCGAGTTACCACCGTGTCACTGCACTCCAGCCTGGACTACACAGCAAGACCCTGTCTCTTAAAAAAATAAAAAAGGAAAAAATAATTCTGTCAAAATTTTTTCCTAGCTCTCAATACAAAGTTTTCTAAATATTGAGGGGAGGTAGAGATTCTGTATAGACTAGTCTCCACTTTCTTCAAATTCTTCCTAATATTTTATAATTTCAATAAGAAGTTACATTTCAAATTATACCACAGACAATGCTAATATGGTGATAAATTATTTAATATTCTTATCATTTAGAGATGCATGCTAAAAGTTAGGAATATATCTGAGGTTATTTCAAAATAATAAAGGATGCAGTATATGTAGGGGAATATATTATGTAAGATTGCCCAAGGAATTAATAATTGTTGAAACTGAGTGATGGATACATAGAGGTTCACTTTCTCTACTTTGCTAAACTATGTTTAAAGTTCTCCATAATAAAAAGATTTTTAAAGAGTAAACAATAGGAATTAAATCTAATTAAATTGTTCTTAGAAATAATTAGACACAAAAAAGGGTATTCATTGTAAATTACTTATAACAAAATTTAGAAGGAAATTAAATGTCCAAACATAAAATATTAATTAGTTATAGAACATTCATTCCATGAGATACCAAGTAGCCACTAAAAATCATGTTGTAGAAAACTCATTGATATAAAAAGAATTCACAATATACTTCTAAGAGAAAAAAAGGCAGGTTACAAAATAACGTGTACAGAATTGAACCATTTTCATTTTTTAAATGTGGGCATCTGTGTGTGTGTGTGTGTTTGCGTATGTGTGTGTGTGTGTGTGTTTGCATATGTGTGTGCTTCTACCAAATGCTGACAGACTTTGTTTCATTCACTGCTTTATCCCCAGCACAAAAAACTGTACCTGGAACATAATAAGAACAACACATACTTGTGGCATGTAAAGGTTTTGGCATTCCAGACAACAGGGTTTCCCTTGGGGTATGATTCTCTCTGTGCTTTTGTTTCATACGGTTTCTCAAATAAACATTCAGTTTTTTCTGTTATTGGGGGAAAACATTTAAAATTGTAACTCACATAACAAAATTAAAATTTATTTGCCTGATTCAATAATTATTTCATGAAATGCATTCAATAAAATCATTTTATACACTGAAAAAAGAAAGGCCTCTTCTATACTTTGAATGAATAAACTGACAACAGCAATCAGAAATAGTAAAAATAGGCTGGGTGCAGTGGTTCATACCTGTAATCGCAGCACTTTGGGAGGCCGAGGCGGGAGGATCACGAGGTCAGGAGATCGAGACCATCCTGGCTAACATGGTGAAACCCCGTCTCTACGAAAAATACAAAAGCTTAGCCAGGCGTGCTGGCGGGTGCCTATAGTCCCAGCTACTCAGGAGGCTAAGGCAAGAGAATGACATGAACCCAGGAGACAGAGCTTGCAGTGAGCCGAGAATACCCCTCTGCACTCCAGCCTGGGTGACAGAGCGAGACTCCGTCTCAAAAAAGAAAAAAGGAAATAGTAAAAACAATAACCTGTTAATCAGTCTTATCGTTGTGAGTGAATTCTGTTGCTGAACAATAACATAGCCTTACTATCTTTAGGAAAGCTAACACTTCTAAAATGAATCTTTAAAACTGGTACAAAAAAGTATAAAATCAGTTTTAAAAAAATGAGTCCATTATATTCATTCAATATACACTTACTGAATTTGTAGACAATAAGTTACCTGCTAGGGTAATCCAAAAAAAGATTACGTTATAGCCCTTGATAACCAAGAGGCTCCCAATCTAGTGGGAAAGACAGATGAATAAAAGCTAAATGAAACATAAAAATAAAGGTAACTGACATTTGTTAGGTTCTTTTTTTGGCATTGTGCTGACACTTAAAAGCATTTTCTTTTTTTTTTTTTTTTTTTTTTTTTTTTTTTTTGAGACAGAGTCTCACTCTGTCGCCTAGGCTGGAGTGCAGTGGTACAATCTCAGCTCACTGCAACCCCCACCTCCCAGGTTCAAGCAATCCTCCCACCTCAACCTCCCAAGTAGCTGGGATTACAGGTGTGCACCAACATGCCTGGCTAATTTTTGTATTTTTAGTAGAGATGGGGTTTCAACATGTTGGTCAGGCTAGTCTCAAATTCCTGGCCTCAAGTGATCCACCCACCTAGGCCTCCTAAAGTGCTGGGATTATAGGCATGAGCCACCACACCTGGCCAAACAAGCATTTTCTTATTTAATCCCAATAACAACATTTTTGGTAGTTACTATGATATTCTCAGTTTTTAGAAAAGAAAACATTAAGACTTAAATGACTTTCTCAGTCACTTGGGTAATAAAAGGCAAAACAGAATCAAACCAAATAAACCCTGTCCCAGATACAATATGGTGTCGCTCATTGTTAGGATGCTAGTAAACACCAAAGTGGACTCTTATCATTTCCATCAGTTACTATCAAGTATAACATAATAGTCACCTTTTTTAAGGTAGATATCCTTTTGGAAGTGTTTCCAGGAATTTCTTATCTTCAACTCAACTAGTTATCTCTACTTTGAAATACACTATTACAGCCACTAACCTATAAGCCTCTAGAGCACAGAATTCAGTAGCTTCTCTTCTCCCAGTGCTATACAACGTAGGCACTCAAGAAATATTAAACCGATGAACTTTTAGCTTGTTTTATGCTTCCTAAATTCCAAATCACTATATCATATTACATAATAGTTGGTCTAGGTCAATAGCAATTTCATTTATGTTATTAGGAAAATGTGGTATGGGAGAATCAGAGGAATAAAATTCTGAAGTGCTAAATTATGGTGGTTATGCTAATTGGGGAACACTGCTGACCGTAGAAGATGACCAAGATACTCTTCCTCCAGGGACTTCTTCCTAATCTTCTAAATGTCGTATAAGCCAAATTTCATAAGAGAACTAGAAATGTGCAAAACTAGGGGGTAGTTTTGTTTCTTGCCAAAATCTGGTGATAAGGATCTGAGCTAAAAATAGTGAGAATGACGGAAAAGAATTCAAGAGATATTTCAAAAGCAGAATCATTTCTCACTACATGCAAGACAAAAATCATAACTAACTGTGGAACCTAAGATCTCAGTCATCTCATTTCTGTTTCCTACAGCCTAGCCAGAGAGAACTACTCCTTAAAGGTCCTGAATTCTCACGTAACATTTTAAAACTCCCACAATAACTGTAATATAGGCCGGCACAGTGGCTCACGCCTGTAATCCCAGCACTTTGGGAGGCCGAGGCGGGCGGATCACCTGAGGTCAGGAGTTCGAGCCTGGCCAATACGGTGAAACCCCGCCTCTACTAAAAATACAAAAATCAGCCAGGCATGGTGGCGGGCGCCTGTAATCCCAGGTACTCAGGAGGCTGAGGCAGGAGAATCGCTTGAACCCAGGAGGCAGAGGTTGCAGTGAGCCGAGATCACGCCACCGCACTCTAGCCTGGGTGACAAGAGCAAAACTCCATCTCCAAAAAGTAATAATAACAACCGTAATATAAAAAGCAGATAGTGTGCAGTCACTTGTATGTTACAAAAGAAATAGACAGTAGAACACAGGAATGGGAAAGGCACTCAAATTTTGTGTTGGAAAATGAACCAATGAAGATAATGCAGAAGACCTTCATAACTGATTTGAGAAGGGACTAGCAGCTATCTCTTGGTGATGAGATAATACAGGCCCTACCTCTCTATATATCACCATATTCTCTTACAACATGATCTTCCCCTTATCTCTGCCTGTCAAAATTAACCACTTGCTTAAAGACACCATCAAAAATCTTCTCTGGGAAATTTACAGAAATCACCTCCTCACTTCTACCATTGTCCCCACACAAGTACACACACATACACAAAGAACTAGTCCCACTGTCTACTATGGTCCCACAGCACTTGGCACCTGCCTCTATTATAGTACTTAGTACAGTGAGTCATTATTCCTTTCATTATGATGTTCTGTATGAGAATATCACTAGAGCTAGAATATGAATTCCACAAGGATATGGATCATATCTTACCTAGCCTATTTCCATTAAATACCTACCACAGAACCTCACACACTACTGTTTAAATAACTTCTATCTAATAAACAAATGAATAAACAAATGAAAACAAATTTGCTAACTCCTGGACAGCTAAAGGAACCTCAAAATGTCTGTGACTCAGACAGTGCCTTTATGGGAAAAAAAATCTATCTTCCTATATAAACACTTCTGGTTAACCATGACCTGCTTCAACTTAAATCAGTTTCGCTACCACAGCAATAAAAAATACACATATATGGCTAGAAGTTGATGTAAAAGCCAAAAGCATCCCTACCAGGGCTGAAATGGCCAATGGGGATATTCCAAATTTCATGGTTGCAAAATGACCCAATTAATCTTAGATTTCAGTTAACTGAACAAAGACAAGGTTCACTGGAGCTCAAGTCATCATTCCAAGTGACTCTAAGCTATTAGTCCCTGTGTTAATGGAGCCTGTTACACAACCCAGTATTAGAAAACACTGGAGCTTGGAAGGAGCATGCTACTCCATGCACATTTCCCAAGTATCCTCACAATACACTTATATTACTGAAGACAATCTATGTAGTTCTCTACCTTGAGTCTTAAAAGACCTAAGTAACAGTAAATAATATAGGAAACCAAGCAAAGGAAAGAATCACACACCGAATGTGAACTGTAAAAAGTGATAACGCCAATTAGTAAAGATTAGGTGTCCCAGGCGCGGTGGCTCATGCCTGTAATCCCAGCACTTTGGGAGGTGGAGGCAGGCGGATCATGAGGTCAAGAGATGGAGACCATCCTGGCTAACATGGTGAAACCCTGTCTCTCCTAAAAATACAAAAAATTAGCCAGGTGTGGTGGTGGGCACCTATAGTCCCAGCTACTCGGGAGGCTGAGGCACAAGAATGGTGTGAACCCAGGAGGCGGAGCTTGCAGTGAGCCAAGATCATCACGCCACTGCACTCCAACCTGGGCAAGAGAGAGAGACTCCATCTCAAAAAAGAAAAAAAGAAAAAAAAGATTAGGTGGAAGGTGTGGATTCAGTTCTGAACATAAGGCCTTTAAGGAGACAGTAATCAAATATTTGGGTTTTTGTTTTGGGGGGTTTTTGTTTTGTTTTGGAGACAGAGTCTTACTCTGTTGCCCAGGCTGGAGTGCAATGGCATGATCTTGGCTCACTGCAACCTCTGCCTCCCCAGTCCAAATAATTCTCGTGCCCCAGCCTCCCAAGTAGCTGGGATTACAGGAGCACATCACTATGCTCAGTTAATTTTTTGTATTTTTAGTAGGGATGGGGTTTCGCCATGTTGGCCAGGCTGTTCTCAAACTCCTGGCCTCAAGAGATCCAGCCGCCTCAGGCTCCCAAAGTATTGGGATTACAGACATGAGCCACTGTACCCGGTCAGTAATCAAATGTTAATTTAGGAGACTGGAAATAATGAATAAGACTGAGTACAAAAATTCCAAGTCTCAATAGTATTTGTGGATCATTTCAATCAAATTGAAGCCATTAGAGTAGATAAACTCACCAAGGAAATAATTATGTAAAATAAATAAATAAAGGAGGAAAAGATAGAAAATGCAAAGTCACTGTCAATTATGAACTATGAAGATCAGTTCATAACTGAACATAAAGCAGGCAGAGAAACAGAGGCAACAGGAGAACCAAAATGCCAGAGAAAACTTCAAGAAACAGATATGAGGAATGTTAAGAACAGAGAAAAAGTTTCTGGTCTTGCCAAAACAATGATTAATTTGCAACCTACAGTAGTTTCATTAATAAACAAGGCCTGAGCATGTTGGAAGGCTGAAACAGAATACACTCGTAAAAACAGATTTTTAAACTGGCGGGCAAAAGTGTGTTTACAGGAATAAAGTCCTAAGAGCTACGAAAAGGGACACGTCCAAAGGTCAGATGAGATGAAGAAGAGAAGAAATTGTCCTTCTGTGACAGAAGCAAAAATTATGTAGAACAATAATCAAATGAAATTAAGATGAAAGTACATAAGGCAGCACCTCTTCCTACCAGCCACTGTATTTCAATCTTCTCTACAAAGTAGCAGAAAGCATCTGTGTTAAATTATATGAAAACATGAGGGTAGGACAGGAAAGAAAGTGTAAAGTGAGAGGACTACAGCTGTTTCTAAAAAGTCTGCAAACACCAAAACACATGAAACAGCTCGGTCAGTCAAAAAGGCCTTAGGGTAGAAAAAATGAAGGGACTATATTTGGTCCTGTTTCTTTATTTTCTCTGTTTCCAACCTTGGAACAGCAGTTTGCACGTTTGTGGACAGGTTGCAACTTCTGCTAAGGATGTCTCTTCAGCTTTGAAGAGACTCAGGAAAAGCTGAGAAGAAAGGAGAGAGCTGTTTATGATTGGCTAAAGGCTTTTTTAAATTATTATTGTGGCGGAATATACACAACATAAAGTTTACCATTTTAACATGTACAATTCAGTGATCTGTACATTCAGCTGTTGTGCAACAATCACTGTTATCCATTTCCCAAACTTTTTCATCATCTGTAATATGGTGATCTAATAAGAAATATACATTCCCGGCACACTGCCCCTAAAACCTTTGGAATTTCCTGAATGATAAGGGTGGAAGGATTATCTTTTGCTATTCATAATAAGTCCCTTTCAAATAAATTTGAGCTTATGCTAATGAGATGACTCTTGGTAGGCCCCTACAAAGCTGCAGGTGAGTGGGTAGAGAAGCTGGTCACCCAAGAAACCAATCATGTGATTACACGGTCAGAACTTTCAGCCCCACCTCTAGGGAGGGGAGAAGGACTGGAGTCTGACCTAATCACAAAGGGCCAATAATTTAATCAATCATACCTATGGGGTGAAGCCTCCACAAAAACCCTAAATGATGGGACTCAGAGAATTTCTTCTGGATCAATGAACACATCCACATGCTGAAAGGGTGATGCACCCCAACTCCATGGGGACATAAGCTCCTGCACTGGGGACCCTTCCAGACCTCACCCTATGTGCCTTTTCATCTGTATATCCTTTATAATAAACTGGTAATAGTAAGTAAAGTGTTTCCCTGCATTCAATGAACCATTGTAGCCAACGATTGAACCTGATTTGTAGCCACATCAGAAGTACCAGAGGCCTGGGACTTGCAACTGGCATCTGAAGTGGTGGAAGTCTTATATAACTCAGCCCTTAACCTGTGGTGTCTGACACTAACTCCAGGGAGTTAGCATCAAAATTGAATTAAATGCTAGGACAGAGAACTGGGAGCTGTGGGGGGAAAACCCCACGTATTTGGTGTCAGAAGTCTTGTAAGTGTAGAAAAAGTTATTTATCATCTCCAACCAAAACTCTATACCCATTAAATAACTTTCCATATTCCACTTCCCCATAGTCCCTGGTAACCACCATTCTGCTTTCTATCTGGTTCTATGACTTTGACTATTCTAGTGGAATTATACAAATTTGTCCTTTTGTGTGTACTTTACTTCACTTAGCATAATATTTTCAAGGTTCATCCATGTTGCAACATGTGTCAGAATGTTATCCCTTTTTAAGTCTGAATAATACTCCATTGTGTATATACACCACGTTTTGTTTATCCATTCATCCACTGATGGACATGTGGGGGTGCTTCCACCTCTGGGCTGTTGTACATAATGCTGCTATGAATACAGGCACACAAATATCTCGAGACCCTGCTTTCAATTCTTTTGGGTATTGTATTCATCCGCTCTGGTGCTGCTATAAAGAAATACCTGAGACTGGGTAATGCATAAAGAAAAGAGGTTTAATTGACTTATGGTTCTACAGGCTACACAGGAAGCATAGCAGCTTCTGCTCTGCTTTTGGGGAAGCCTCAGGAAGCTTCCAATCATGGAAGGCAAAGGGGAGTAGCACTTCACATGGCCACATGGCTGGAGCAGGAGGAAGAGAGAGAGCGAGACAGGGACGTGCTACACACTTAGAAACAACCAGATCACACTTAGAAACAACCAGATCTCGTGAGAACCCTCTCGCAAGACCAGCACTGGGGGATGGTGCTAAACCATTCATGAGAAACTGCCCTCATGATCCAATCACCTGCCACCAGGTCCCACCTCCAACACTGGAGATTACAATTTGACATGAGATTTGGGAGGGGATACAGATCCAAAGCATATCAGGTATATACCCAGAAGTGGAATTACTGAGTCACATGGTAATTCTATGTTTATAATTTCTTGAGGAATTGCTACAATGTTTCCCACAGCGGGTACACTATTTCACTCTCCCACCAGCAATGCACAAGGGCTCCAATTGTTTCACATCCTCACCAACACCTGTGATTTTATGCCGGTTTTTTTTTTTAATAATAGCCATCCTAAAGACTATGAAGTGGCATCTTGTTGTCGTTTCGATTGCATTTCCCTGATTACTACTGATGTCAAGCATCTTTTCATGTGCTTATTGGCCAATGTATATATCTTCTTTGGAGAAATCTCTATTCAAGTTCCTTGCCCACTTTTTATTTATTTGTTTTGGTGAAAAGCTTTTTTAAAAAGACACAAAGAGGCCGGGCACGGTGGCTCAAGCCTGTAATCCCAGCACTTTGGGAGGCCGAGGCGGGCGGATCACGAGGTCAGGAGATCGAGACCATCCTGGCTAACACGGTGAAACCCCGTCTCTACAAAAAAATACAAAAAACTAGCCGGGCGAGGTGGCGGGCGCCTGTAGTCCCAGCTACTCGGGAGGCTGAGGCAGGAGAATGGCGTGAACCCGGGAGGCGGAGCTTGCAGTGAGCTGAGATCCGGCCACTGCACTCCAGCCTGGGCGACAGAGCGAGACTCCGTCTCAAAAAAAAAAAAAAAAGACACAAAGAAAGGCTTTCTATACAATCAGATCTAGCTCTCTAGTCAAAAATAATTGGTGATATAGTTTGGATGTTTGTCCCCTCCAAATCTCATGTTGAAATGTGATTCCCAATGTTGGAGGTGGGGCCTAGTAGGAGGTGTTTGGGTCATGGGGGAGGATCCTTCATGAATGGCTTGGTGTTGTCCCCTTAGCGATAAATGAGTTCTCGCTCTATTAATTCACAAGAGAGTTGGCTGTTTAAAGAGCTTGGCACCTCCTCTTCTCTCTTGGTCCCTCTCTCTTCCCATGTGACACACCTGCTCCCCCATGCCTTCTGCCATGAGTAAAAGCTTCCTGAAGCGTCACCAGAAACTAAGCTGATGCTGGTGCCATGCTTGTACAACCTGCAGAACCATGAGCCAAGTAAATCTTTCTTCATAAATTACCCAGTCTCAGGCATTCCTTTATACTAGCAACACAAAACAGACTAATACATTGGTATCCGCCCTCTAGATCTCTTAGGAAACTAATCATGGAGAAGAGGCACTGGTAAGAGTGCTAACCCAGCAGAAGAGAAAAAACTTCTAACCCCAAGAACAGAGATTTCTTCTTCATAAAGTGCCTTCTACCTGATTTCAGCTCTGTAACTGTCAATCTCTTTTTCTCTTCTGACAGATTTCCCTATCACTAAAGCATAGGTTTTAATGACCACACTGCTGTTAGCTGTATCACTACTAATAGCAGCTATTTAATGAGTCATAAGTGTTACTGATATGTGCTAGGCATGACCCTTCATCTCATATGTGAAATCTCATTTAAAATTAAGTCCTACTAATGATGCAGAGAGGATTATCATGGTTCCTACACAAGGATGATATGCAAATTAATTAAGTGTTCCATTTAAGGAAAAAAAAAAACCTCTTCCCATCTATGCATAGTTTTCCACTTTAAATACTGTTAAAAAAAAAAAAAAAAAAAAGTCATACATCTTTAAAAACACATGAAAGGTTTTCATCCTTTTAGTCCTTCAATATAACGTTATCAAACAAACGTCAAAAAAGTCCTCAAGTTTAAGCATTAAATAATAAGCATTTTTCTAAATTAATAACATTGAGGAGTCTGATCTTGAATCCCACTAAAACAAAAACATCTTTTCTTCATCAATACAGGAAGTACTACTTTTACCTCAAACTAGTAAAATTTAAAGGTTTCTTTGTTGTTGTTGTTGCTGTTTTTGAGAACAAAGTCTTGGTCTGTGGCCCAGGCTGGAGTGCAGTGGCACTGCAGCCTCCGCTCCCAAGTTCAAGCAATTCCTCCTGCCTCAGCCTCCCAGTAGCTGGGATTACAGGCCATGGGAACACCATACCCAGCCTAATTTTTGTATTTGTAAGTAGGGACAGGGTTTTGACCTGTTGGCCAGCCTGTTGTTGAACTTCTGACCTCAAGTGATCCGGCACCTCAACCTACCAAAGTGCTGGATTACAGGGTGAGCCACCGGGCCGGCCATTTTTTTTTTAATCCTGCCCCTTATTTGCCTTTTAAAAGCCTCAACATTTTACAAATATTTTAGCAATGTTTAGCTCTGAAGTAATAAACTTGATTTTTCTTAAAAAATCAACTAGAACTAGAAGTGAACACTGTCTTATTATACTCTTAGAAAGTTATGGTGTTTCTCATGAAAAAAATGTTCATCATGATTGGCCATAGAAAAATGCAAATCAAAACCACAATGAGATACCATTTCCACATCCAGTTTAGATACAGCGAATCATTAAAAAGTCAGGAAACACAGTGCGCTGGAGAGGATATGGATGAAATAGGAACACCCTTTTTACACTGTTCGTAGACTGTAAACTAGTTCAACCAATGTGAGACAGTGTGGCGATTCCTCAGGATCTAGAACTAGAAATACATTTGGGACCCCAGCCATCCCATTACGTGGCTATATACCCAAAGGTTTATAAATCATGCTGCTATAAAGACATGCACACATATGTTTACTGCGGCACTATTCACAATAACAAAGACTTGGAACCAACCTAAATGTCCATCAATGATAGACTGGATTAAGAAAATGTGGCACATATACACCATGGAATACTATGCAGCCATAAGAAAGGATGAGCTCATGTCCTTTGTAGGGACATGGATGAAGCTGGAAACGATCATTTTGAGCCAACTATCGCAAGAACAGAAAACCAAACACTGCATGTTCTCACTCATAGGTGGGAACTGAACAATGAGAACACTTGGACACTGGGTGGGGAACGACACACACCAGGGCCTGTCATGGAGTTGGGGGAGTGGAGAGGAATAGCATTAGGAGATATACCTAATGTAAATGACGAGTTAATGGGTGCAGCACACCAACACGGCGCATGTATACATATGTAACAAACCTGCACATTGTGCACATGTACCCTAGAACTTAAAGTGTAATAAAAAATTTTTAAAAAGGAAAGTTACGTGTTTCTTCAAAAGATGCTGACAATGTCAGACACGTTTTTTAAACAGTTTGGAAACTGTCTTCAGAGACAAATGCTGTAAAATCAATATTTCATTTAATCTTCACAAAACTCAAGAATAAGGTAGTATATAACTTCCATTTTACAAGTATATTCAGACAGAAAAGCTAAATAACTTGCCCACCACTGCATTTCAGTAAATGGCAGAGCTGAGATTAGAGCCAACATCTATCAGACTCTAAAGCACTAGCTCTTAATTGCTTTACTTTGTATCACTGTTTTGATACAAAATAGATGTAATGTGATGATTTCATAGTGTATTTACTTTTATAAAACAGTATTAAATTTATGGGGTTTAATTAATTATTGGCACCATAAAAACCTGAAACTACCTAAGAAAATAAATGCTCTGCAATAGACAGAAGAACTTTTTTAATTAAATGAAAGTCTTGTTTTTTTAACTCTATCATACTATTTCCTCTTAAGCTGGGTTCTTTGCCCAAAAGTACTCTAAAATTATAATTTTCTGGCAAGGAGTTTTAAAAGAAAAGAAGCTGAAATTTTCTCTTCTTCCTTCTCCCTTGGACTCTAATTTTTATTATCTAAGAATTTTCTCCACTTATCATAAACTGGAAAGTGATATGATTTCTTCGCATTTCTTGTAACAAACCTATACAAAGTTAACGAACACTGCAACATACTCCCTATTCCTAAGACATGTTACTACATTCACTTTCTTAATTATTAATTATTCAAAAATCACAAATTCAGAAAATATAGACAAATTTGAAAATGGTCTAACATATTCATGTCCTATTAAAATAAATTTGAAAATGCCCTAACATATTCATGTTCTAGTAAAATAAAAATTAAAAATAATTTCATTAGAAATATGGACACCTATAAGGCTCATACATTTTAATCCAGTTCATTGTAAGTATTCTGAAATAACCATACCTAGCTTTGAGAACTAAAAAAGGGCAACTGAATCTTTAATTGATTTTTTCTTTTTTTTTGAGACAGAGTCTCTCTCTGTCACCCAGGCAGGAGAGTAGTGGCGCGATCTCCGCTCACTGCAACCTCCACCTCCTAGGTTCAAGGGATTCTCCTGCCTCAGCCTCCCGAGTAGCTAGGACTACAGGTATCTGCCACCATGCCTGGCTAATTTTTTTTTTTTTTTTTTGTATTTTTAGTAGAGACAGGGTTTCACCATGTTGGTCAGGCTGGTCTCGAACTCCCGACCTCAGGTGATCCACCTGCCTCAGCCTCCCAAAGTTCTGGCATTATTCATGAGCCACCACACCCGGCCTTTTGTTTGTTTGTTTGTTTGTCACCCAAGCTGCAGTCCAAGCTGGAGTGAAGTGGTATAATTACAAGTCACTGCAGCACAACCTCCTAGGCTCAAGCAATCCTCTGACCTCAGCCTCCCAAGTCACTAGGACTAAAGGCATGCGCCACCATGCCCAGCTAATGTTTTGTTTGTTGCAGAGATAGGGTCTCACCAGGTCACCCAAGCTGGAGTGCAGTGGTACAATCATAGCCTGCTGCAGCCACAACACCCCCGGCTCAGGCAATCCTTCCACATCAGCCTCCCATGTACTGGGACTACAAGCATGAAAAACTATACCTGGCAAATTTTTGTAGAGTGTAGTGTAGTGTAGTGTACTGTAGTGTAGTGTAGTGTAGTTTAGTTTAGTTTGAGACAAGGTCTCACTCTGTAGCCCAGGCTGGGGTGCGGTGGCATGATCACAACTTAGTTTAGTGTTTAGTTTAGTTTAGTTTAGTTTAGTTTAGTTTAGTTTAGGACAAGGTCTCACTCTGTAGTTTAGTTTAGTTTAGTTTAGTTTAGTTTAGTTTAGTTTAGTTTAGTTTAGTTTAGGACAAGGTCTCACTCTGTAGCCCAGGCTGGGGTGCAGTGGCATGATCACGACTCAGTGGAACCTCAACGTCCCGAGCTCAGGTGATGCTCCCATCTCAGCCTCCTGGCTGGGACCACAGGTGTGCACCACCATGCTCAGTTAATTTTTGTATTTTTTTGTAGAGACCAGGTTTTGCCGTGTTGCCCAGACTGGTCTCGAATTCCTAGGCTCAAGCAATCTGCCTGCCTCGGCCTCCCAAGTGCTGGGATTAGAGCATGAGCTACTGCACCCAGCCTAAAATCTACTCTTATCAACAGTGGTGTTATTTGTCTTGGATTATTTTATTTTCTATCTTTTTCATTTAAAATGACACTAGGTCCTCTGCAATACTACATGGTGAGAAAAAAGTGAGACAGTGTATTAGGATTATAGTGGGTCAAAGAGCAACCAGAGCAAATAGGAAGAACATAAAGATAAAAGTCTGCTCTAAATAGTCTGTAACCTGTAATTTGAATTTATATATGCCCAATTTCTGACTCAAACTTAGAAAATAAATGTGTAGCAGAAAGACTATCCAGAGAAAGGAGCTCAAAACCACCAGTGCCATCACATTTTTTGGCAGAATATCCCAGAGTTTGAGAGAAAAAAATCAGTTATCCTATCTATGAATAAAATGCTATTAAAAATAACAGGATAGGATATTAGTCTCCAGGTTAGGATCTTGAAATACCATTTCTCACTAAGAGAAACCAAGGCTTCTTGGAGAAATGGATGATTCCAGATCTGGGACAAGAAATATACAAGATGGGCCCCAAATATCAAAGCAGACAACAAGGAAACTATCAAAAACCACTAGGATTATGTTATCTCCTGAAGAGACTCCCACTAACCAAAGATGAGACAATTTGCCCTTCAATGAAAGTAATTCCAATGGATTAAATCCATCAAGTATGTTTAAATCCATCTTCTCATAATGGCATTTAAAAGAAAAAACAATGGCCACCTTTGGAGGAAGACAGGGAACTAATTCCTTATCTTGAAAACTAGTAAGTAACAGGAAAGAATCAAACATTTATCCTGTCTTTCCTTTATCAACAATACCACTGGGTAACTAAACAGAAGATGAGGGGAAGTTACTTTTATAAAACATTCCAATTAATAAATGAAAGCAAAATGATGTATTTAGAATTTCATTATTTTGCAACACCCACTAACCATCCACAGCCGCTAACATCACAAAAAAGAAAGATATTAGACATTAAGATATTCCCATGGTCTTGCCAAACCCCACCTATATATATATCACAATGCCTAAGGGATCGAACTTGAGTCTGCTCCATCTCTGGACCCAGTTGCACGTTTGCAGAAAATACAGAAGACAAAGGAACATGTTGAACTGACCTATATTAAGCAATCAGCAAAATCCAGACTCTGGGAAAACAGTTCAAACAACCTGGGTTCTCCAACAGGAAAAGGAAAAGGATGGAGGACTAAAGATTAAAAGTGACAACTCATATCAAAACTACTTTTTGGGCTGGGTGCTGTGGCTCATGCCTATAATCCCAACACTTCAGGAGGCCAAGGCAGGACCACTTGAACCCAGGAGTTCAAGACCAGCCTGAGCAACATGGCAAGACCCCGTGTCTACAAATACACAAATTACCTGGGCATGGTGGCCGATGCCTATAGTCCCAGCTCCTCAGGAGGCTGAGGCAGGAGGATCCCTTGAGCCCAGGAGGGTCAGGCTGTAATGAGCTGAGATTGCACTACTGCACTCCAGCCTAGGTGACAGGGCAAGATCTTGTCTCAAAAAAAAAAAAAAAAACACACACACACACACACACACACAACCTACTACTTCTTTTTTTTCTTTTCTTTTCTTTTCCTGAGACAGTGTTTCCCTCTTGTTGCCCAGGCTGGAGTACAATGGCGCGATGTCAGCTCACTGCAACCTCCACCTCCTGGGTTCAAGGAACTCTTCTGCCTCAGCCTCCTGAGTAGCTGAGATTACAGGCGGCCACCACCATGCCTAGCTGATTTTTGTATTTTTAGTAGAGATGGGGTTTTGCCATGCTAGTCAGGCTGGTCTCGATCTCCTGACCTCAGGTGATCCGCCCACCTCGGCCTCCCAAAGTGCTGGGATTACAGGTGTGAGCCACCACATCTGGCCAAAACCTACTATTTCTTAATCATCAAGACTAACCAGAGTATCTAGCAATGCACATTTGGGTTAATACTACACAAGTCAGGAAAATGATTACTTACAATGAAAGGCCACTGCGATCTATTTCTCAACCTGAGGTGTGATTACAAAGATATCTGCCTTATAATAATTCACCAAGCCACACACATGTTTTATACTAATGTTCTATTTTGCAATAAAAAGATTTTTTTTTAATAGCAGGTTACCAGCACACCTGAACATTTCAACACCTTAAAAAGGCTAGATATGTTTTCCATTCTCTACTCTAACTGAGTGAAAACAATAGGATAAAAATAGAAATCAGGCCAGGCATGGCGGCTCATGCCTGTAATCCCAGCACTTTGGGAGGCCGAGGTGGGTGGACCACCTGAGGTCAGGAGTTCGAGACCAGCCTGGCCAATATGGTGAAACCCCATCTCTACTAAAAATACAAAAATTAGCTGGGCGTGGTGGCATGCACCTGTAGTCCCAGAGGCTTGGGAGGCTGAGGCAGGAGAATCGCTTGAACCCAGAAGGCGGAGACTGCAGTGAGCCAAGATTGCACCATTGCATTCCAGCCTGGGCGAGAAAGAAAGACTCCATCTCAAAAAAAAAAAAAAAAAAAATAGAAATCAGTGCACATCATTTCCTCCCTACCCACTTCCTCTTCTAAAGGAACCACTTAATACCATATTTTAGGCCAATCAGATTCACTTTCTTGGGATTATGAAATTCCAAGAAAGAGATTTATAGATATCCAAACCTGTTCTCCCAGTCTTTCCTCATTCCCCAAGTTGTTTCAACCCAAAACATAGGAGCCAGGATTGATACTTTTTTTTTTCCTCATTCCCCACATCTAGTCTATCAGTAAGTCCTTCATTCTTAACTCCAAAACATCACAAATCTCTCTACTTCTATCTCCACTGACTCTACCATCTCAAACCACAAACTATTCAAATAGTTTCCTAACTTGTTTCTCTTTTATTCTTAACCCTCTACAATCTACTCTACCCAAAGCAGCCAAAAAGATCTTTTAAAAACATAAACTGCTTAAAATCATGCTTAAAAACCTTTAACAACAGCACACAGAGCTCTGCCTTAAATCCAAATTCCTTACCATGGCCGGCATCATTGAATCCGTGCCCATCTCTCTGACCTCATCTCTAGCTACTGTCCTCTTCTCCAATCCAGGCACATTGGTCTCATTTCAATTCCTCCCACACATTAAGCTCTTTCCCACCTCTAGGCCTTCTCATAGCTTTCCCCTCTGACTGGAATACTTTTCCCTTGCTACTCACATGGATAATTCCTCAATGTCAGGTCACAACTTAAATATCACCTTCTCAGAGAAGCCTCTGCCAACTGCCCTATTAAGCAGGTTCCACCATCTTTCTCTACACACTACTTATATTTTTCATAGCTCAAGCTCCAACAAGAGTCTATGTTATATGAGGGCAAAGAGCCCACCTGTTTCATTCACCAGTGAGCATCTGGAATGTGGAAAACAATTAATAATTACTGAATGTATGAATAAATGAGGAAATGAAGTAAAGGCTGAATGCCAATTTTGCCATGAGTAGTGATCAGTAAGTAAAGAAAGCCAGTTTTCAGAAAAAAAACAGAACACAGCAACACAACAGAGAACAGGAGACTATGTGGCTTGGTTCCAAAAACAAAGAGTCAGGAAAATTAGCTGGCAATTATAAATTATAAATATATGTGTATGTGTGTGTGTATCAAGATAACAGAAACATCTGAAAATTTTACTCAATTCACCTCTTCCCTAAGATGTCTGGTATTATATAAATCTATAAACTAATTCAGAACTCAAAATAATACTACCTAATTATCATTAATGTTAACACTTTGTAATTCTCATTTTGCTATGAGTCATTTTTCAAGATATACTCCTATGATGTACTTTCAGAAATTCAAGGTAATCTTCATGTCGATATTCATAGTATGTATGCAAGCAATGAACATTTTTGAGACCGGGTCTTGCTCTGTTGCCCAGGATGGAATGCAACCACACGATCATGGCTCATTGCAGCCTCAATTTCCTGGGCTCAAGCAATCCTCCCACCTCTACCTCCCATTTACGTAAATGTGTCGGTCTATACTGAGTCTCAGTATCCATGATTTTTTTTTTTTTAAATGTTGAAAGCCAGTAATATATGATGGCCTGAATTGTTTCTAGAGTCAACTAAAGACTGAATTTCTCTAGTTGACGTACAACAAAAGTTTGTTTACCAGAACTATTGCAACTTTTATTGTCACACTTATTCTATCCAAGAAGAACGAGCCAACTGACTGTTGCCATCAGCAGGGCCTAAAGCAATTCTAATCATATTAATGTTACCCTAAATGAACCAAGAAAAGCCAAAGGGAAGACAGCAGATGCTTTAGCGACCAAGTTGTTAATTCAGAGATACTCCTGTTTGCTTGGTTCTTTTCTTTTCCCCTTGGACTAACTACTTTGAACATTTTGTCCACTTGCCTACCTCTAAAATTGGAAATTTTCCATAGGGCCTTCCTCTAAGACTACTGGGTCTTTTAAGGGTTCTTAGAGTTCATCTTCTCAAAGAAAACTCCAGCTCTCTATTTAGTCAATCTCTATGATATACACACAATTTTACTTTCCAACATTCCAAGGAAACATAAATTAGGAATATACACATAAAATGACATCCACCCTTCTTCTCCCTGCAATATCTTCATGATATTCCTACTATCTACTTAACTGGTGTGTTGCTTTGTCTCACCCACTTGCATTAATGAGCGCTGGGAGTTATCTGCTGTCTCTCTCCATTCCTAATTCTTGGCCTGAGATCCGGGCTACAGATGCTACAAGTTGATGTGGGCTCTTCATGCTGAAGAATTCATGAGTACTTTCTACTTAACTCCTCTATATTCTCAACCCATTACCTTTGCTTTTTCATTTCATAATAATCTATTTTCTGATGGGTAATCCTTCCAAACATTCATTTGCCCTTATGAAATTAGTGTTTTCTTGCTTTCCATTTGTGTGAAGGGACCCTAATATATGACTTCAACCTTCAACTTTATTTCCCCCAAACTACCCTTTCACATTATTAAAAATAATAATAGTAATAAAAAAATTGCCACAGGATCCAACTATAGCTTAAATTAAAGAACTCTCCTCACCTGTCTTGAGAGTAAGTATGCTTCAATAGCTTATTCTTTTACTATCCTTTTAGTGTTTTCATTGTTCAATGCTAACCTGTCCTCCAACTACACCTTAATCAACGAATTATACATTTTAAATAACAACACTATAATCTATTTGAGGAACAAGCCTATCTGGTAAAGTGTCTCTCTCCAGCAGTGATATTCTATCTTCTCTTTGACAAGTATTAAATATATTCTCATGCTGCCCACCTATCTATCACAGAGACCCACCTCCCTTCTATAAAGGTTCCACCTGGTGAAGAGCCCATGTTTTCTGGTCATTTACCTTTCTACCTATCAAAGCTGGACTATTATGTGGTCATTTTTCTCTCAGCTAGCAGTTCCCCTACAAAAAATCCAATAAATTTGGCAGTGTGCTGTGGCTCAAGCCTGTCTCCCAGCACTTTGGGAGGCCGAGGCGGGTGGATCATGAGGTCAGGAGATCCAGACCATCCTGGCTAACACGGTTGAAACTCCGTCTCTACTAAAAATACAAAAAAAATTAGCTAGGCCTGGTGGCAGGTGCCTGTAGTCTCAGCTACTCAGGAGGCTGAGGCAGGAGAATGGCATGAACCTGGGAGGCGGAGCTTGCAGTGAGCCGAGATTGCACCACTGCACTCCAGCCTGGGCGACAGAGCAAGACTCCATCTCAAAATTAAAAAATAAAATAAAATCCAATCAATTCCATCTAACCAAAATGCTAATTAATAATCATTTAATAAAGGAGTGCCCAACTTCTTTACAGTACAGTACGGTGGACTAGTACTGGTCCATGGCCTGCTAGGAACCAGGCAGCACAACAGGAGGTGAGCTGTGAGCAAGCATTACTGTACTTGCTCTGGGCTCCACCTCCTGTCAGATCAGCGGTAGCATTAGATTCTCATAGAAGCGCGAACCCTATTGTGCTGCGCATGCAAGGAATCTAGGTTGCATGCTCCTTATGAGAATCTAACTGATGCCTGATGATCTAAGATGGAAGTTTCATCCTGAAACCATTTCGCCCCCAACTAAACCATCTGTGCAAAAATTGTTTCCCACTAGACTGGTCCCTGGTGCCAAAATGGTTGGAGATCTGATTTAATGGATTTCCCTTCCCAGAGGGAAATCCTTTTAATAACGACCTTGGCCAGCCTGAGCAACATGGTAAGACCTCATCTCCACAAATTAAAAAACAAAAAAATTAGGTGTGGTGGTGCATGCTTGTGGTCCCAGTTAATCAGGAGGCTGAGGTGGGAGGATCACCTGAGCCCAGGGAGGTCAAGGCTGCAGTGAGCCATGATTGTGCCACTACACTCCAGCCAGGGTGACAGAGTGAGACTCAATCTCAAAAAAAAGAAAAAAGTTAAAAAGAAAAAAAGGACTTCTGAAGACCTCAGTGACAGATATGTTAAGGAAATCTAAGGAATCTAAAAACTACTCTGGTGCCTCAAGTCAGTGACATGGGTAACCACATCTATTGCCTATGTTTAACACAAACCTTGTTAAGGAGACCAAATCAATGAATGTGACGGTGAGAGTTACCTTAAAAATCATCTAGGTCTCTGAGTCATGATTTTTGAACTTGGCTACACACTGGAATCTCCAACTCCCAGAGGAGATACCCAAAGAAGCAAATTTCAAAGTCAGTGACAAGGCTAGGCCTAATACCCAGGCCTAACATTATGTGTTGATATGTGTACATACATACATATATATACACACATGCATACACACATAAATATATATAACATACTAAAAATATAAAGGCATGTATGGGAAGGACAAATATCCAATTCATGGCAGTGGTTACCTTTTGGGGGATGGGAAGGGAGTCTAATTGAGAAGAAATACACATGGTGGCTTCAAATGTATTGGTAATATTTTTATTAATATTTCTAATTTAAATAATTTAATAATTTAATAGATACTTAAGTATCTATTAAATTAGGCTCTGTTCTCTTTTTTCTGTTTGTTTTGTTTTTATTTTTATTTTCGTTTCTTTGAGGCAAGGTATCACTTTGTCATCCAGGCTGGAGTGCAGGTGGCACAATCATAGCTCACTGAAACCTGCCACTGCTGGGCTCAAGCAATCCTCCCACCTCAGCCCCACAGAGTGCTGAGATTACAAGGCGTGCACCACCACAGCAGGCCCTCTTTATCTTTTGGAAGTCTAAAATCTTGTAATAAAAAAGAATAAAAAGATGGTATATAATCAAATGGATATCATGTTATGAATTCAGTGAAATATCTCAGGCTAGAAAGTACTCAGAAAACATACTTGATGAGGTAGGCTTTGAAGGAAGAATAAAACATAGATTATTCTTCAGGCAAAAAGTAACACAAACTTTTCTAAAGGAAAAGTGTGAATAAAGGCAAAGCTGGGAGTACCCACAGCCTATAACATAAATAAAGAACAGTGGGGGCCAGGCACGGTGGTTCACGCCTGTAATCCCAGCACTTTGGGTGGCAGAGGCAGGTGGATCACCTGAGGTCTGGAGTTGGAGACCAGCCTGGCCAACATGGCTAAACCCTGTCTCTACTAAAACACAGAAATGAGCGGGGCATGGTGGCGCCCACCTGTAATCCCAGCTACTCAGGAGGCTAAGGGACGAGAATCGCTTGAACCAGGATGGTGAAGGTTGCAGTGAGCCGAGATCGCACCACTCCATCTCAAAACAAAACAAAATAAAACAAAACAAAATAGTTTTGAAAACCACTGGACTACAGTGCCCAGCTAGAAGGTACTGCTGCAATTCAAAAGTGAGGGTCATAAAACCATGGAATGGGTTTTATGGGGTAGTACTCTTGAGAAAGAAAAGAGAAAAAATTAATCCACCAACTTTTCAACAGAAAACTTGATAGGCTCTAGTGACAAACTAGATGGGTTAATGAAAGAGTAAGAAAGAGTAAGACCTACCTGAAAAAATGAAAAATGCCAACTGAGCAGCAGCTTCTAGTCATACTTGAACATCAACAACATCGATACGGCCATGTAAAAGTCAGCACTAAGGAAGTGTTATTCAAGGCAGAAAAGCAAAATGGCACTTTTTTTTTTTTTTTTTTTTT
>NW_016803103.1:486545-515010 GCF_001698545.2 Rhinopithecus bieti
GATCTCAGCTCACTGCAAGCTCCGCCTCCCGGGTTCACGCCATTCTCCTGCCTCAGCCTCCCGAGTAGCTGGGACTACAGGCGCCCGCCATGTCGCCCGGCTAGTTTTTTGTATTTTTTAGTAGAGACGGGGTTTCACCAGGTTAGCCAGGATGGTCTCGATCTCCTGACCTCGTGATCCGCCCGCCTCGGCCTCCCAAAGTGCTGGGATTACAGGCTTGAGCCACTGCGCCCGGCCCAAAATGGCACTTTTATAGGCATTATGAGCAGAATAAGCAACAGAGACCAGGAGATTACAGAAAAAAAGAGGACCACTACATCATGGAATAAGAAAGAGAGTTTCGAAAAGAGCCATCACTGTATACAATAAGAGGGTGCACAGCCTCTGTAGCCAATCAGATGCAGAATTCTGGCACCTTCTCCACTTGACCAAGTTATTTAACCTCTTTGAGCCTCATATAATAAAGAAAACATAAGTTAACAACTAACACTGTTGAACACATAGGGGCTTCGAATATATTGGTCAAATTTTATTTCTTAAGCTCAGTTGTGATACATAAATATTTATTAAATTAGTCCCCATTATGTTTTGTTTGTTTTTGTTTTTGTTTTTTTTGAGACAGGGTCTTGCTCTGTCCCAAGTGCTTTACATATCACCTCATTTAATCCCCACAATACATTTCCACAGATGAAAAAATTAAACTCAGAACTAGCATAATAAGTAGCAGTGCCAGGATTACAATTTCTCAGAATTTAAATAATGTATATTTAAATTTTCTGGCAAACAGGATGACCTCAAAACGAGTAGCTATATTTCATTATTAGGAGACAATAATCAATACGGACAAAACTGCCAGGAATTCCTGTCATAGCCTTCCATGTGGCAAACTCCCTCAACATCCTCATCTATAAATTAGGATTAATGCCTATAATCCAACCTACTCCATAGGGTTGCTGTGAGGATTAAATATTACAAATACGAAAATTCTTAAAAAAAATGCTGAGACATTCAAAGGGATAGCTGTCACATACCTTTTGCCTTCAAAAATGCCTTTGTGGTATTTTTGTTCACTACTTCAAAATAAGACTCTCTGAATAAGCTAAAAATAAGTATGTTAAATGTGCAACCACCACTTTGAAAAGTATAAATCACCACAGAATTACCGCCTACACCTGCCCGACTCCTCCAGGTTCTCTAATGTCTCTACAAGGGCAAGGATTCTCTTACACCTATAATGAAACTCTGATAACTTACAGTACAGCTAATCAATAGAGAGCTGCACTTCAATTCAGTTGTTCAAACTGGCCTATTGTGTTTTCTCAGAAGTGCTCCTTCCAGTTCTTCCAGAAAAGAAAAAAGTGCCCAATTCTCTTATACTGTATTAAAACGGTGCCCAGTGAGTAGAATGCAGGTAACTTGTGAAATGCTAGAAAATAATCTATCAGTTGACTTGCTCAAGGGCTCTGACAGCAGGTCCCTTTTGGAAACTCCTTCACGACCCCCCCTTTTTTCACCTGAACAGATGGCTTCCAGGCCTCAAGGTTCACATGTCTAGTCACACAATTCACAATAGCCCCCAAAGTTCCTACCTTTTCAATTATCCCATGTTCTTGAATACACCTTTCATCTAAAGATCTCCAGCTGTCAAAGCAAACGATCTCTTTAATCTTCACAACAGCACTGAGAGATTACTATCCTTATTTTATAAGTTAAAAATGAAAGACTGAGGTTAAATGTTTTAGCAACATCAGACAATTCGTTAATTCATTCTTGGGGAGAGAGGAATGCATATTATGAACTTCTGTCAATGGACAACCTAGATTTGGCTTCCTAAGATCATCGCAAATATTAGCTTAAACACATCCCACTCTTGTATGCACACATTTCCAACATAGGTATCAACGATTAAATATAACCCATTAATAACAGTAAATACCATACCAAAGCAGCACTATTTTTACACGCAAATCTATATTGGGGGAGGGGGTTCTAATTTAAACTTCCCACTGTCTTGAATCCATAAATACTTTTGAACTTGAGGGGTTAGGCGGAGGAACACCTGTCAGAGCAGCACATCCACAATGTTTTACAGCCTGTGTAGCTATTAATATTTAATTCCTTAAGCCGTAAGCAAACCACCTTCTCAAAAAAAACAAAAGGCAGTATTATGCAGAACACTTGACAAGAAAGTCTACGTGGTTGTAAGAAGACCAATAATTCCCTGGTTTTAAGTCTCCCAAACTTTGTGAACTTGCTACGAGGGATCACCCCACCCGCCCCGGGAGGTCAGGCCGCAGGGAGCCCGGCGCTGCCCACCCGACTTTCCACGCGCCAGGCCCGCCGGCCGCAGGGGAGGCTCCGGCTCCCGCTCCCCTCAGGCCCCCTCGCCCCGTAGACAGACTCGGCGGGACACTCGGACCCGCCTACCGACCTCGGCGCGCCCGGCTCGGGCCCGGCGGGCGGGGAGAGGGTCGCAGCAGGGCCTGGCCTAGCCACCCCCGCCCCGCGGCCGCCGGCGCCGCTTCCCTCCTTCTTCCCACTCCCCGATTCGTTACCTCTTAGGCGCCGGCGGCTGCTCCATGGCGGCCGGGGGCAGAGGGAGGGACCTGGTGGACTTCGAAGGCCGAAAGGAGGAAAGGAGACCGGGCACCGGCTGGCCGAGCCTAGGAAACCACAGAGGGAAACTCTGGGAACTCGGACCCAACTTTCCCGTACTCCGCGGCGGGATCTCCCTCCGCTTCGGCTCTGTCCTACCGCCCGCCCCCGACCGCCCGTCGCCTGCCTCCGGCAGCGGCCCAGATAAGGTGGCGAGCCGGGCGCCGCGGCGGGGGGCGGAGTCCTGCGCGGCGGGGCTGAGTCTGCGCAGGGGGGGGCGGAGTCTGACGCGGGGGCGGGTCCTGCCGCCGGAGGGTCGGGGCCTGGGACGAGCCGGCTGACCCCAGACCCTGGACAGGGAAAAGGAGTTCGGCTAGAGCGAGGGGGCGAGGCTGGAGCCGCTCTAGCCTGGGGAAGGGCGAGTCCCCCCGAGCTGGCCCAGTGCTCCGCCCCTCGCTTGCCCTCGGTACTGTTTGCCCTGATGCAATTTGACTCATTTCTTTGGCTTTCCCAACGATACATCCAAACATCGTGTGAATCCGTTTGAAGTATTACTTTCTAACTGCCCACGCTTCCCTCTCTAGTTCTGTTTATAATTATCGGTTATGTTTTCCCCCAGCCATTTGGCATGTGTAGGCCGCAGTACTAGGGATACTTCTGGAAATTCTTGTTGGATTTTTATTGTAGACAAGCTCCTCGCTACATTTCACAATAATTACATCTAATTACCGAGAAAATAATTAATGTAGTGAGATCTCTCGGTGCACCAAATTCAGTTGCACTGGGTCCTTGCAGCTGTCCCATTGGGTAACCTGGCAAGCCTGTCAAATTATGGTGCCAAGAAGAATACTCAAGAAAAGTGTGCTTCCTTCCCTCTTTGGTCCTCTCCCCTAACCTGATCCCAGTAATCCTCATCCCATTGTAATTTGACCACTGCATGCATCCATATTGTGGGTATACTTTTAACCTTAAATTCCATGTATAGATACCTTTCACATAACAATATACAGCTGCTACATGAGTTTACTTGTTTTTGTCAGAAATTGTCAAGATGGGCCTGGTGCGGTGACTCACGCCTGTAATCCCAACACTTTGGGAGGCCAAGGCGGGCGCATCACTTGTGCTCAGGAGTTCAAGACCATCCTGGCCAACATGGTGAAACCTCGTCTCTACTAAAAATACAAAAGTTAGCCGGGCGTGGTGATGCGCCTGTACTCCCAGCTACTTGGGAGGCTGAGGCAAGAGAATCACTTGAACCCGGGAGGCAGAGGTTGCAGTGATCTGAAATCGCGCCACTGCACTCCAGCCTGGGTGACAGAGCAGACCTTGTCTCAAAAAAGAAAAAGAAAGAAAGAAATTGTCAAGATGTAGAGTTATATAGAATTTTCTTGGAGGTTAGAACAATAAATATGAAGATAATGCTAAATAAAGGAAATGAATTTGAAGAGAATGTTGAATAATGTGAATATTTGCCCAAATTAAACTTGACTATTAGCAGCTAATACAAGTTTAGTTTAGTCCTCTTTTTGCATTAAGTTTCACTATGTAATAAACTTACACTATTTATTTTCAAACCATTATATGCTTCCCTAAATTTAGTTATTTTAAGACCATTCATTTTGAAACTCAAATTCTGAGAATAAGAAAAAGGGTTTTTTTGTTTTGTTTTCTTGAGACAGGTTCTCACTGTCCCCCAGTCTGGAGTGCAGTGGTGTGATCATGCCTCTCTGCAGCCTCAACCTCCTGGGCTCAAGCAGTCTTCCCAACTCTGCCTCCCAAGTAGCTGGGACTACAATGCCCGGCTACAAAATTTTATACTTGTTTGCATTTATTAAAGATCCACAGTCTGACTGTTCAGAAATAACAGGACAACAACAATTTTAAAACCTAATATTTAAAATGTTAAACCTGAGAAGAATCTTTGAAATTACCCCACTCTAACCCCCCAACTCTCATCTTCACTTCCATGCCATACTCCCATCTTTTTTCTTTTTTCTTTTTTCCGCTCTTGTTGCCCAGACTTGAGTGCAATGCCGTGATCTCGGCTCACTGCAACCTCTGCCTCCCTGGTTCAAGAGATTCTCCTGCCTCAGCCTCCCTAGTAGCTGGGATTACAGGCACCCACCACCATGTCCAGCTAATTTTTTGTATTTTTTAGTAGAGACAGGGTTTCACTATATTGGCCAAGCTGGTCTTGAACTCCTGACCTCAGGCAATCCACCCACCTCAGCCACCCAAAGTGCTAAGATTACAGGCATGAGCCACCGTGCCAGGCTCACTCCCATCTTTTTGTGTTTCATCAGAGAAACCTCTTGAGGAAGGCTGGGCGAGGTGGCTCACACCTTCAACCCCAACACTTTGGGAATCCAAGGCAGGCAGATAGCTTGAGCCCAGGAGTTCGAGACCAGCCTGGGAAACATGGTAAAACCCCATCTCTACAAAAAAAAAAAAAAAAAATACAAAAAAGTAGCTGAGCATGGTGGTGTGTACCTGTAGTCCCAGCTACTAGGGAGGCCAACGTAGGAGGATTGCCTGAGCCCAGGAGGCCAAGACTTCAGTGAGCCATGAGTCTGAGCAATAGAGTAAGACCCTGTTTCAATAATGAGAGAGAGAGAGAGAGAAAGAAAAAGAAAGAGAGAAAGAAAGAAAGACAAAGAAAGAAAGAGAAAGAGAGAAGAAAGAAAGAAAGAAAAGAAAGGAAGGAAAGAAGGAAGGAAGGAAGGAAGGAAGGAAGGAAGGAAGGAAGGAAGGAAGAATAAATGATCTCTGAATTGTTTTACCAACTGTAATCTCCAGGGAGCCTTTCCCATTCAAACCACCAGCACCATCACCCACTATCTGTCACATTTAAGTTGTGAAAGAGATACTCGTATATATGTCCATAGCACCCCATGTTGGCTTTTCTATGAAACTTTTCACACTATATTGAAGTTCTGTTATTAAACTGTCATCCCAACCCAACTATGAGTTGATTGAAAGTTGAACCATATCTTTATTCTCTATACCTTGATAGCAAGTGCCTGATACATCGTAAGAGCACTGGGCTAGATAGCTTCCTTTTGGTCCTGCAGATTCATTCTCCATCCTTTTCCATCTGCTGTCTGCTCTGTGAACTAACATGTATGGCTGACATCAGAAGCCCCTTGGGTTATGGTTGGGTCCGATGATAGACCAAGCAACAGATCATCTGAGGGAGAAAGGAGGGTGAGGTCAGACTATTGGATGCCCTGGTTCCCTTCCTGTGAGGTGACCTAGGGCTAGCTGTGTTCCAGAGAATCATGGCTCTTTGCAAGGCAAATTACTCTACCTAATTATCCCTCCTTCCCCTTGACCCTTTGGGCCTAAGTGTCATGGCTGTTCTCCTATTCCCTGGGTTTCTTCTCTATGTCCTGTGTTCCCCAACCTCAATCCTCAACTGACGATTTGTAAATTAAACTCCTTCAATTGACTCTAATTTGATCGTACCTTCTAAAGGGCTTACGATCCTGACTCATACACTCATAAAGAATTGTGGAAGGAGGAGGAATACTATCAGAAAATAAATTTCTGAGGTCTTTCCTCAACTTGAAAAGGGAGAAGGCGAATAATTATCATATGACTCCAACAGGATCAGACACTTGGCCTCCATTTTCTCATTAAACCCTTAAAACAACCTTGTGAAGTAGTTATTTCCATTTTATATGTGAGAAAACTGAGGTTCAAAAGTGTGAAATGAGTTACCTTAGGATAAACAGAATGTCTGTGTTCTAATCCAGGCCTTTATGACTCCAAAGCTGGGCCTCATTCCACTGTAGATCAGTCAACAAATATTTATTGAGCACTTAAGTATGCCAGGCACTGTTCTAGGTGTTGGAGATTCATCAGTAAAGAAAAGAGACGACAAATAGACAAAAATCCCTGCCTTCAGGGGGTTTACATTCTGGTTGGGGAAACATAATAAGATAAAAAAGTACCTAATGGGTCATGTTAGAGATTGAAAACTGGTAAGGAAGAAACGTGAAATGGAAAAAGGGAATATAAAGTGGAGGGGAAGAGGCCAGATGTAGTGGCTCACACCTATAATCCCAGCACTTTGGGAGGCCAAGGTGGGCAGATCACTTGAGGTCAGGAGTTTGAGACCAGCTTGGCCAACATGGTGAAACCCCATCTCTACTAAAAAAATACAAAAATTAGCCAGGTGTGGTGGTGGACACCTGTAGTCCCAGCTACTTGGGAGGTCGAGGCAGGAGACTTGCGTGAACCCGGGAGGCGGAGGTTGCAGTGAGCCAAGATTGCGCCGTTGCACCCCAGCCTAGGCAACAGAGCAAAAGTCTGCCTCAAAAAAAATAAAAAATAAATAAAAATAAAGTGGAGGGGAAGGGATGAAATTCAGGTAGGATGGCAAAGGAAGGCCTCAATGAAAGAGTGACTAAGGAAGTAGAGGCCAGAGCCATGCAGCCTGACTGTGAGGCCAAGGGAATGTTAGAATGTGAGGCCAAGGGAACAATAAGCGCTAAGGCCCAGAGGCAGGAGTGTGCCTGGTGTGTTGTGTGTTACTGAATAAAAGGAATTGTTTTTCTCCTGAATTATTCAGAAGAAGAAAAAAAAATGCTTCAAGCTTCTATTTTACTTTGTCTGTGGAAAACCAACCTGAAGATTCCAGGAGGAAAGCATAGAAGTCATCATTCAAACTGCAAATAAGAACATGAACAATGAAAGCTGCAGGAACATTTGAGATACAGATAAGGGTCACCCAGCTTCACTTAACTGTGAAAGTAAGGTAATCAGCCGGGCACGGTGGCTCACGCCTGTAATCCCAGCACTTTGGGAGGCCAGGGCAGGTAGATCACGAGGTCAGGAGATCGAGACCATCCTGGCTAACACAGTGAAACCCCGTCTCTACTAAAAATACAAAACAATTAGCTGGGTGTGGTGGCGGGAGCCTGTAGTCCCAGCTACTCGGGAGGCTGAGGCAGGAGAATGACGTGAACCCAGAAGGCAGAGCTTGCAGTGAGCCGAGATTGCGCCACTGCACTCCAGCCTGGGTGATGGAGCAAGACTCCATCTCAAAAAAAAAAAAAAAAAAAAAAAAAAAAGGAAAGTAAGGTAATCTGTTTCTGCTTCCATCAGCTCCATTTGGAATCGAGATTAAAGATACACTTTAATTATACTAGCAAACAGCTGATTACAATTCTCAGTTGAGTGCTCTAAGAGAAATGGGAGAGAAATCTGCAACTTGAGATCCGGTTCCTTTGAATAACAAAAAGCACCTTCTTTGTAACTACCATGTTTAAAATATTAAGACAGAAAAATATTAAAGTAAAAAAAATTTTCCTTGTCATACTAGTTGCAGCTATTCATTGAAACTATAACTTCGTATTTCTCTTAGGCTGGAGTGCAGTGACACAATGAAAGCCCACTATAACCTTGAACTCCTAGGCTCAAGGAATCCTCCTGCCTCAGCCTCCCAAGTAGCCAGGACTACAGGCATCCACCACCATGCCCAGGTAAGTTTACTTTTGAGTTTTGTAGAGACGGGGGTCTCACTATGTTACCCAGACTGGTCTCGAACTCCTGGTCTCAAACAATCCTCCCACCTTAGCCTCCCAAAGTGCTGGGATTATAGGTATGAGCCACCATGCCCGGCCTCATTTTTATATTTGTTGGAAAAATAATATCAATTAACAAATGTTAATTAATCTTTTCTGCTATAATAAGGAAGAGTTTGGGGAAGAGAGAAATCTCTAATCAAATATATTGTGTAGGTTTTTATTTGCAGGAAAATTTGGAAATGTTTTCCTTCAAGAGGTAACTTCACAAAACATTTTCTCTTGATCTGTTTCTCTTTTCTAAATCAGTTTTATGGTTAGTTTGAAACTAGCATGTTGCATTTGAATTTAACCACTGTACTCCTTTATTGTAACAATCTTAAACTATTATTTAACTTGTTTCTCAGACCACACTGTGAGCCTCTTGGGAATAAGGACAGTATCTTCTTCCTATTTGTCATGTCAGGAGTCTATCATAACTATTAGCTACAAGTAACAACTCAAAATTATTTTTAAAACAAGAAGCCTAGAAGGAGGTGTTTCTAGGTTTGAATAATTCCTCAATTTACTTCCATTTCTTGTTGTCAACTTAAGAATCACAAGGTTCATAAATTTTGAGTGGAGAGCTTTATTTCTTATAAAAGGTTGCAGCCTGCAGGCTGGCCATCCCACAATCTGGGAAGCATAGCCTCTGTCAGAAACTGGAAGCAGGCATTTTAAAGAAGGAAGAATGAGACGGATTGGCTAAGTGTACATGTTCAATAGGTTATAGTGCCTCCCCTTTGTGAATATGTATATTCATAAAGGGAGACACTCACATGCACAATAAGCAAACATGCATATTACCCATGTTCACTTTGGGGTGGAGACTTCAATTTACATGCACTAAAATTAAGCTGTAACTTCAAAAGGTGAAACTGAAAACACAGAGGCATCCTGTGTGCATCCTCTGCAAATCAGCCACAACCAATCCATGGTGGTCACTTACCAGAAAGGAATGCTGGTCAGTTGTGTTGTCAAACCACAAAGTTTTGTTGTCAAAACCACAAAAAAAGGAGTCCAGCAAGTCTTTCAAAAGGACTAGTTCCTGTTTGACTCTTAGGAAAGAAAGTCTAAAGGCAATTAGCAAGGGAAGAAGTATAGTGAGGTATGTCTGACCGCCTATCCTGTCGTGGCTGGGAACTTAGTTTTTAAGGTTTCTCTGGGGTCCCGTTGGCCAAGGGGGTCCATTCAGTTGGCTGTGGGGCCTAGGATTTAATTTCTATTTCTCACTGCTCTGCTGTGCACAGCAGACCTAGTTATCTCCTCAAACTATCTCCCTACCCTCAAAGGACCAAGATGGCCACCAATGTTCCAGGCCTTACATGGAGACAAGACAATACCCAGGACCAGAAGAGAATTATTTATTTCTGAATACAACTTTTATGAGATGGTAGGAAAAGTCTATTCCAGAAGTCCCTCTGCAGACTTTCCTACATGTCCTGTTGGCTAGAAATGTGTCACAGACATACTGATGAAAAATGCCAAACTGTGTAAAATATTTGAAGAGGTTTATTCTAAGCCAAATGTAAGGACAATGACCTCAGGAGGTCCTGAGAATATGTGCCCGAGGTGGTTGGGTTACGCTTGATTTTATACACTTTAGAGAGACAGAAACTACAAGCAAAAATGTAAATCAATATATGTAAGGTTTACATTGGTTTGGCCTGGAAAGGCATCTCAAAGTTGGGGGGTGCAGGGGGAAGGTTCCAGGTCATAGGAGGATCCAAAGATTTTCTGATTGACAATTGGTTGAAAGAGTTAAGTTTTGCCTAAAGAGTTCAAGTTAGCAGAAAGGAAGTCTTGTAGTTAAAATAAGGGGGGTATGGGAGCCAAGGTTCATGTTATGTAGATAGAGCCTCCAGGTAGCCGACTTCAAAGGGAATAGATGGTAAATGTCTCTTATCAGCCATTTTCCCCCCTGTGCCTTCACATGGTAGAAGAGGTAAACAGCTTCCTCAGACCTCTTTTGTAAGGGTACTAATTCCATTCATGAGGGTAGCCCTCATGACTTAATCACCTCCAAATGCCATCACCTTCAGGGGTAGGATATAAGGAATTTAAAGAGACACAGTAATTCATGAGCTATACATTATGTCGACCTTAAATGATGAGATTCAGAAAATATGATTAAGTATAGAGTTTATTACAGCCCAAAGCTTGAGAATGACCTCCTGATGAACAGCAGTTACAAATGGGGTGTAAGGAAAAAAGAAGAGGCAATTCCTAAATTGTTACCAGGAATTTACATTGAAATAACATGAGCTATTGATTGGCTATTCATTTTTCTTTGTATCACAAAGTTCAGGAACCTGAAGATAGTGGGTGAGGCAGCTAGTCAGGAACAAAATGCTTTTACACAGTTGCCCCTGGGCATGGGTTGGAAGAGGCATGACTGAAGTTCCATACTCATGACTCTCTGGGCCTGATACATTTTGCATACCTCACATAGCTCAGACTACTCTGAGTTCTTTTTCTTTTCTCATAAGAGAAAATGAGTATGCCATTTGTGATTTTGTTTCTTCTCAACTCTAGATTCATCCTTCATTGCCTGCTCTGTTAAAATAGAGCTATGCCCTTTGAGTAATTTTTCTTTACCAGATGGCATGATGTTAAACTTTGTCAGTGGACAGCACTGGAGAGACATTGCAAAAGAAAAAGGTTTCCTTCCTGGTGGGCATATGTTCCCTCTGCAGGCTCCTGCACCAAGGACTGCTTTTCTGGGTCCTACTAAATGCGCAACTTCAACGTTGTCCAGCCAGGTCCTGTAACACATGTACCTTCTTCAGCATTTGGTTCCTGCAGTACAGAGCAGCAGCAGCACCCAGTGACCAACAGTTTCCTTCCCACCACACCCACCCCTCCTTCAGGCAGTTTTGCTACTGAGTGCCCCCAGTGAGATACCTCACTATGAACAGCTTTCCCAGAAACCTAAGAGGAAGATTTCTGCAAAGTTCCAGAAGGAAGATTTCCAGCAAGTTCTGTCAGCATGGCACTACAGTAACTTCTCTGCCATTCAGTGAGACACAGCTGTGTCCTCTTCAACAAGGTCTGGATCTCAATCCTGGGGGGCCTCTTCCTTGGGTGCTCCAGCTCAGCCCCAGGGGGAGTAGCTGTTATTCCTGTTGTCTTAGTCAATTCAGACCGCTATAACAAAATATCATAAACTGTTGGCTTATAAACAAGATAAATTTGCTGGGCACAGTGGTTCACGCCTGTAACCCCAGCACTTTGGGAGGCCGAGGCAAGTGGATCACCTGAAGTCAGGAGTTCGAGACCAGCCTGCCCAACATGGTGAAACCCTGTCTCTATCAAAGATGCAAAAATTAGCTGGGGATAGTGGTGGGCACCTGTTAATTCCAGCTACTTGGGAGGCTGAGGCAGGAGAATCACTTGAACCCAGGAGGCAGAAGGTGCAGTGAGCCGAGGTTGCACTATTGCACTCCAGCCTGGGCAACAGAGTAAGACTCCGTCTCAACAGAAAAAAATAAAATCAAAATAAAATCAAAAAATTGAAAAAAAAAAAAAAGACAGAAATTTATTTCTCACAGTTCTGGAGGCTGGGAGGTCCAAGATCAAAGACCTGGCAGATTCAGTGTCTGGTGAAGGCCAACTTCCTGATTCATAGACAGCCATCTTTCCCCGTGTCTTCACATGGTAGAAGAGGTAAATAGCTTCCTCAGACCTCTTTTGTAAGGGTACAAATTCTATTAATGAGGGTAGCCCTCATGACTTAATCACCTCCAAAGTCCCCACCTCCAAAGTCACCACCTTCAGGGTTAGGACATCAACATGCGAATTTTGGAGGAAAACAAACATTCAAACAATAGCACCTATATTCTTTAGAGGTGCCTTTGCTTCTTACTAGCCAATCACTTGTTACTCCAGTCCTCAGTTATAGTTAATAATTCTTTATATTAAACTCTTCCTGTTCAAATAACTGTGGTCTCTATCTCTTGTGGTTACTGTATCAGATTGGACCTTGACTGATACAGAGAGTAATAGCAAAGAATCCCAGGCCCCACTATAAACTCAGAAAAATGATTTAGATAAGATCAGATTGATTTTACTTTTAGTTCAACACATAATTATCTACACCAACAGGTCTCAAACTTTTTTGTCTCAGTACCATTTTACACTTTTAAAAACTACGGAGAAACTTAAAGAGCTTCTGTTTATGTGAATTATATCTATCAATATTAAGAAATTAAAACTGAGAAAATTTTAAAACACAAGATACACAAGCACACATTTCATGAGGCATCAGATCAATGATATCATTACATATCCATGTAGCATGTGGAAAACTCCATCATACATTCATGAAAGAGGGAGACTGAAAAAGGCAAATAATATTTAAACCTTATTTTTAAATAGTTTTGACCTTGTGGACCCCTTGAAAGGGTCTCAGATACCCCCGGAGGTACCTGGATCACACTTTAAGAACTATTGATCTACACTAACTTTATATAAACACAATAACTAAGACCTATGAAAGGAAAGTATAGAAAATATGGTCCTTGCCCTCTCAGAACTGCTTAGTTGAAAATGCAGAACATATATTCATGAAAGAGTAAAATAACAATTCAATTCTGTATGTAATAAATTATCAGTAAGTTCTATCATTCAGAAAAGTGCTGTAGTTCAGGCTGATAACAGGCTGGAGTTCAGCAAAAAGAAAAAATGGCTTCCATTTTATAAAATTTATCCTCCTTATACATTAGTTATAAGGAGAAAAAACATTTCCTTTATGTACAAACCCAAGTTCCAGAACAAGCTGAAGATCTCTCAAAACACAGCAATGATTGGCTAAGACACTAAACACAGCCACAGAGCTAAGGAAGAGAAAAGAACCAACACGAAGAATCTGATAGACTCCATGAGATGAAGCCCTTTCATGGTGCGTCCTTAGTTACATTGACATAAGGAAACATGTCCAGGTGTGGTGACTCACATCTGTAATCCCAGAGCTTTGGGAGGGCCAGATGGGAGGATCCCTTGAGGCCAGGAGTTCAAGACTAGCCTGGGCAACATAGTGTAGACCCCCATCTCTATTTAAAAAATGTAAAAGTCAACTGGGCATGGTGGCACACACCTGTAGTCCTAGCTACTTGAGAAGCTGACATGGAAGGATCACTTGAGCCCAGGAGTTTGAGGCTACAGTGAGCTATGATTGCACAACTGCACTCCAGCCTGGGTGACAGAGCAAGACCTTATCTAAAAATAAATAAATTAGTCTGGGTGTGGTGGCTCACACCTATAATCCCCGCACTTTGGGAGGGCAAGGTGGGTGGATCACTTGAGGTCAGGAGTTCGAGACCAACCTGGTCAAGGTGGTGAAACCGTGTCTCTACTAAAAATACAAAAAAAAAAAAAAAAATAGTCAGGTGTGGTAGGACACACCTTTAGTACCAGCTACTCGAAAGGCTGAGGCAGAAGAATCGCTTGAACCCTAGAGGCGGAGGTTGCAGTGGGCCAAGATCATGCCATTGCCCTCCAACCTAGGTGACAGAATGAGACTCTATCAAAATTAATTAATTAATTAAAAAATATATAGGAAACCTAAACTCTATAAACTACTGTTTCTTGCTTTGATTATTTTCTTTATACATTTTGATCTTTCAATTTCTTTTATTCCTGCCTGTGGCCTCTATGAATAATTTCTAATGTGTCTTGACTGAACTAAGCAGAAAGAAGACTTGTTTACTTCTAGGCGAGGAAAGTTAGCGAAGTAAGAATACCCCTAGATAAATGTGTAGTGGTGACATCAGTTAATGATCTTGGAAAACAAGTCAATGAGGCCTAGAGCAGGAGGGAAAAAAGAGGAGAGGTAGATGTTTAGTAGACAGAGAGAAGCTGGAGTAAAAGTCAGCTGCCCTAAGGCCAGTCTGAGCATGTGATACATTCAAAGCAAGCTCAAATTCAATTGCAAAAAGTTTGGAAAGATGAAAATTTTTACTAACAATCTCACAGAAATGCCGAAGGAGGAATTATATACATATTAACACAGCAAAACTTCCCAAAAATCCTCTTTACCGGTCTTTTTCCCTAAAGTTTCCCTGAAAAGCTGCCCAAATAACTTCTCCCTTGCTCACCAAATTCTCATGTTTCTTCCGGTTTCTCATACTCACCCTCCTCTCCCTCCCCGCAATTCCACCCCACCCTTCCATCAAGGCCATTTACCTTCCTTGGCTATTACTTCAGACCTTTCCCCCAACACACAAGAGAATAATTTAACCTTCTTCTCCTTCTTCTTCTTCTTCTTCTTTTGTGTGTGTGTGTGTGTGTGTGTGTGTGTGTGTGTGTGTGTGTGTGTGTGTATTTTTTGTTTGCTTGTTTTTTGAGGGGGTTTTTGAGACAAGGTCTCACTGTCACCCAGGCTGGAGTCCAGTGGTGCGATTTTGGCTCACTGCAGCCTCAAATTCCCAGACTCAGGTAATCCTCTTGCCTCAGCCTCCGGAGTAGCTGGGACTACAGGTGTGCACCACTAGGCCTGGCTAATTTAAAAACTTTTTTGGAGCACCAGGGGTTCCCACTATGTTGCCCAGGCCGGTCTTGAACTCCTGGACTCAAGCAATCCTCCTGCCTCGGCCTCCCAAGTGGTAGGATTACAGGCATGAACCACTGTGCCCAGACTAACCTCCTTTTTAACCCAACATAGATGGAGAGATAAGAAATGAAGGATCCTTCCTTCAGTGGGTGGGAGAAACCGAAGGGAGAAAGACTGAATATTCAAACTTTAATATTTTTTTCCTTTCAAACATTTTTTAATCAACATTTATTCATTAAGTTGCCAGACACAGATAATGAAATGTGGTCCCTAACCTGACATTATGGAATATCCATCCCCACTACAACCTTCTTTTTGCTCTTTCTTTGGAATTCCTTTCCAAAGGGAAGGATTCCCTTATAAAAAGTAATTTTTTGCTTAATAAAGTGATTATTTTACAAAATTATCCATGGAATACTTTTACATGGTTAATTTCCCTCAGGCATTTAAACTATGATTTCAATCTCAGTCTTTATGAGAAAGAGGGTAAGATGACTGTGGCTTCTAAAATTCCCTTTGAAACAAAGTCAAAGGTATTAGGAAAGTTATCTCAGGGGCACCTTGCTAATAAATCATCATCCAAGGGTTTTGAATAACTCAAAAGTAAAAAAATAGATTTTTCTGCCATATAACCAGTTGTTATAAAATACCATCAACAAAGAACTGTTGAATTATCTCTGTATATTTAGCCACAAATAAGAGGAGAAAGAGTAATAGAGAAGCATCTGAACACCACAGATTTATGCTTAGTAAACAGAAATTATTTTGAAAAAAAAAAAAAAAGAGTAAGGGCATGAAAAATATAGGCTGGGTGCTGTGGCTGACACCTATAATTCCAGCACTTTGGGAGGCTGAGGCAGGTGGATCACTTAAGGCCAGGAGTTCAAGACCAGCCTGGCCAACATGGTGAAACCCTGTCTCTACTAAAAAATACAAAAAATTAGTTGGGCACAGTGGTGCATATCTGTAATCTAGCTACTCAGGAGGCTGAGGCATGAGAATCACTTGAACCCAGAAGGCAGAGGTTGCAGTGAGCTAAGAATGCACCACTCCACTGCGCTACAGCCTGGGCAACAGAGTGAGACTCTGTCAAAAAAAAACCCAAAAAACCAAAAGCAAAAACAGCCTGAGCAACATGGTGAAACCCTGTCTCTACAAAAAATACAAAAATTACCTGGGCATGGTGGCACCCATCTGCAGTCTTAGTTACTCAGGAGTCTGAGGCAGAAGGATCTCTTGAGCCCAGGAGGTGGAGGCTGCAGTGAGCATGATCACACCACTGCACTCCAGCCTGGGGCAACAGAGTGACAACCTGTCTCAAGAAAAAAAAATGTATGTATATACACACACACACATTATATATATATGTATATACACACACATAATTTATTAATTCCTATCTTTATTAGTTGCCTATTGCTGAATATCAAATTACCCCCAAATTTAACCATTTAACAAACATTTATTACCTCCTAGTCTCTATAAGTCAGGAATCCAGGTGCAACTTAGCAGGACCCTTCAGTTCAGGGCCTCTCAAAAGGCTGCAGTTGAGGCACTGGTCCTGTGTCTCTCACAAGGCTTTAATCAAGGTGATGGCCCGGGTCATAGTCACCTCAAGATTTAACTGGGACAGGATCCACTTCCAAGCTCATTCAGGGGTTATTGGCAAGATTCAGTACCTCATGGGTGTTGAACTGAGGACTTCTGTTCCTTACGACTAGTTTGCCTCTGAGAGGCCCCTCAGGTCCCAGATGGCCATCTTTAGAGGGCAGTGCCCAGCATAGAGGCTGGCTTCATCCAAGTGAACAACTGAGAGAAGACAAGAGAGCAAGCAAGATGGAAGTCACAGTCTTTTGCAACCTAATCACAGAAGTGGCATCCTATTATTTTTTCTGTGTTCTATCAGGTAGAAACAAATCACTACATCCAGCCAACACTCAAAGAGAGAGGATTACACAGAGCTTGAGTACCAAGAGGTAACTTTTGGGAGGGATGGATATGTTCATTGTCTTGATTGTGGTGATGGCTTCACAAGTGTGTATATAAATCAAAACTTATCAAACGATTGACATACAATAAACTGCACTTGAATTATGTGCAGTTTATTGTATGTCAATTATATCTCAATAAAGCTGTTTCAAAAATAAAGCACTATTTTATCTGTGTGCAAAACTGAGGTTATTTAAAGCAGGAACTATTTCAATAATTCTATCATTTCACCTTAAGACCTCTAAAAAAACAAAGAAAATAAAAAGTACAGGGTCTAGCATGGTGGCTCATGCCTGTAACTCCACGGCTTTGGGAGGCTGAAGTGAGAGGATTGCTTGAGCCCAGGGGTTGGAGGTTACAGTAACCTCCACTGCACCCCAACCTAGGCGAAAAAGAGAGACCTGGTCTAAAAAAAAAATAAAAAAATTAAAATGTAAAAAAATAAAATAAAAGTTTGGACTTGACAGTTCTATGGAAAATGGAAAAGATAAAATAATAATAGTAATAAAAAATACAAGGTTGTCTACTGCAACCTATAAGAAAAATAGGATTTCAACTATCAGGAAAGACAAAGTATCTTTCTAATGCAGTGGCTCTAACTTTAGCATGCATTAAAATCACTTGGAGAATCTGCATTTCTAAGTTTTCAGGAAATGTTGATGCTGCTGGTCCAGAGACCATACTTTGAGAATCACTGTTCTAGTTCATCAGCAATAAACAACTAGAAATTGGGTCAGAAAAAGATAGCATTCACAAATATAACAAGCTCCATAAAATACATAGAAATAATCCAAAAGAAAAATATACAAGACCTATATGAATTTAAAGAAAATAGTGAAGGACATACAAGAAGTTCTGAATAAAAGATATACTGTGTTCCTAAATGAGAAGATTCAATATTTAAAATGTTTTAATTCTCCTTGAATTAATCTATAAATTTAGTTAACTCCAATTTTTTGAAGTCTCAAAAGGACCTTTTACAGAATTTAACATGTTAATTCTCAAGTTCAAATGGAAAAGGAAATACATTAAAAAAGTCAATAAGGTTTTGAAAAAATGAGCAATGAAGAGAGGCTTGTCCTAGCAGGTGGCAAAATATGGAATAAAACTATGGAAATTGGCCAGCCTTACACCTATAATCCCAACACTTTGGGAGCCAAAGCAGGCAGACTGTTTGAACTCAAGAGTCTGAAAACAGCCTGGGCAACATGGGGAAATCAAGTCTCTACAAAAAATGCAAAAAATTATCTGGGCATGGTGACATGCACCTATAGTTCCAGATACTCAGGACACTGAGGTGGGAGGATCACTTGAGCCTGGGAGGTTGAGGCTACAGTGAGCCTTGATCACACCTTTGCACTCCAGTCTGGGTAACAGAATGAGATCCTGTCTCAAAAACAAAACAAAACAATGGAAATTAAAATGGTGTGGTATTGGCTGGGCCCGGTGGCTCATGCCTGTAATCTCAGCACTTGGTAGGCTGAGGCAGGTGGATTGCTTGAGCTCAGGAGTTTAAGACCAGCCTGGGCAACATGGAGAAACCTCCCTGTCTATGTCAAAAATACAAAAAAATTAGCTAGGTGTGGTGGCGCACATCTGTGGTCCCAGCTACTCAGGAGGCTAAGGTGGGAAGATTGCTTCAGCCTGGGAGGTGGAGACTGCAGTAAGCCAAGATCATGCTACCATGCACTCCAGCCTGGGTAATGGAGTGAGACCCCCTCAAAAAAAAAAAAAAAAAAAAGTGGTATTAACTTAGACATAGATAAATTTATATATATAATAAATAATAAGCCCAGAACATACATAACCATTTTTATCTGGAAATGTTGTTTATGATAAAGTGACATTTTACATCTCAATAAATTGAGATGAAACAGGTGACTTTTTGGAATAAATAAAATAAAGTTAGATCTCTGTTTCTATCACTCTGCATCAGTTAGCCTTCTTTATATTGCAAGCAATTGATGATCCAGCCCAAACTGCCTTACTCAACAAAGGGCCCATTTAACTGAAAGACCCTGAAATAGAGCAGGCTTTAGGAATTGCTTGGAGTTGCTAGCTGAGTACTGACATGAAAGACATTGGGGTTTTTGTTTATTCACTTGTTTTATGTTTTCTTTTTCTGCCTCTTCATTCTGACATAGGCAGTGTCAGCTGCTTCCTAGGACTTCAATGGCTGCCGAAGTTGCCAAGCTCCAAATCTTCACACCAAACTGCCCCAAAGGAGAAAAATACTATCTTTTGGTAGCTCCCTTACATGAGAAGGAGAAACCCCCTCTTCCAGAAGACAGCCTCTCTTCCTGTCATTGGCTCAAACTGTCGGCTTGACATTCCCTAGCATGCAATGATTTGGTTTACACCTGAAACAATAATTGACTTATCTGAATAAATCTGTGTGAAAAGAGGGATGGAGGCTGGACCTGGTGGCTCATGCCTGTAATCCCAGCACTTTGGGAGGCAGAAGCAGGTGGATCACTTGAGGTCAGGAGTTCAAGAACGGCCTGGCCAACATGGCGAAACCCCGTTTCTACTAAAAAGACAAAAATTAGCCAGGCGTGATGGTGCATACCTGTAATCCCAGCTACTCCGGGGGCTGCGGCAGGAGAATCGCTTGAACCTGGGAGGTGGAGATTGCAATGAGCCAAGATGGCGCCATTGCGCTGCAGCCTGGGTGAGGGAGCAAGACTCCATCTCAAAAAAAAAAAAAAAAAAAGGATGGGAATTCCAGTTGATCTAAAACAGCAGGGCTCTCTTTTAGCGGTAAGGATGTTGTCAATTTCAACCCACTACCCCAAACAAAAGAAATGCTTGTTACATAAAGGAGAGGAGGAAGAAACAGTCCTAATATCTACTATGACAATATATCAGAATAAATTCCAGATGTGTTTTAGATCCAAATTGTTAAAAACAGAGAAACGGGATATTCCACTCTCAAGGAAGTAGAGCATAATTCTCACTCCTTAAGTGTGGGCTATACATAGTGACTTCCTTTAAAACAGTACAGTATGAAAAGGGGGAAGAAGAATAAGAGAGAAACATTCTCTCAGTTAGGTGATCAAGGCTAATCTCAGTGGTGTTAAGTCGCTTGATCATGTATACCTTTCATATGACACGATGGTCAGCCTGGGCAGCATGGTAAAACCCCATCTCTACCAAAAATACCAAAAAAAAAAAAAATTAGCTTGGAGTGGTGGAGTGTGCCTGTAGTCCCAGCTATTAAGGAGGCTAAGGTGGGAGAACTGCTTGAATCCGGGAAGCAGAGAATGCAGTGAGCCGAGATCGCACTACCGCCCTCCAGCCTGGGCAACAGAGCTAGATCCTGTCTTAAAACAAAACAAAACAAAACAAAAAACCATGATGGGAAGGGCTTTTTACAAAAGCTCTGTGATCTTCCTCCCACAAACACAAAACTCCAGTCTTGTTATGAGAAAAACATTGGATGAATCTCAGTTGAGGAGTATTCTATAAAATATCTGACTAAAACTCTTCTAGGTTAATTATTAAAAACAAGAAAGTCTGAGAAACTGTCACAGACCAGAGAAGGGCAAGGAAATATTAGAACTAAATATAATGGGGTATCCCAAATGTATCAGGGACTCCTGGAACAGAAAAAGCATATTAGGTAAAACTAAGGAAATATGACCAATGTATGGTGTTCAGTTAATAATGTGAATACTGGTTCATTAATTATGACAAATGTATCATGCTAATATAAGATGTTAATAAACAAGGGAGATTGGGTTTGAGGTATATGAGAACTATCTTCACATTTTGTAAATGTAAAATATTATAAAATTAAAATCTTATTTTAAAATTTTAAACAAATTAGGCCAGGCACAGCAGTTCATGCCTGTAATCCTAGCGCTTTGGGAGACCAACACAGGAGGATCACTTGAACTCAGGAGTTCGAGACCAGCCTGGGCAACATAGGGAGACTCTGTCTCTACAAAAAAATACTTTAAGAAAAGCAAGGCATGATAGTGCATGCCTGTAGTCTCAGCCACTTGGGAGGCTGAGGTGGGAGGATCACTTTGGCTCAGGAGATAGAAACTGCATCGAGCTGTGATTGCACCACTGCACTCCAGCCTGGGTGACAGAGCAAAGCCTTCTCTCAAAAATAAATAAATAAATATCTCCAAATATAAAAGTTTTGGTACAGTATAGTGGAATATTTTTATAAACTTGAGATAGAAAACCTGATAAGCAAAATGTAAATACTCAAAAAACAGAAAGGAAAAGTTGAGCAGATTTGACTACATAAGAATTGAAGACTAGGCCAGGTGCGGTGACTCACACCTGTAATTCCATCATTTTGGGAGGCGAGTCAGGCAGATCACTTGAGGTCAGGGGTTGGAAACCAGCCTGGACAACATGGTGAAACCCCGTCTCTACTAAAAATACAAAGCTGGGCATGGTGGCTTGTGCCTATAATCCCAACTACTTGGGAGGCTGATGCAGGAGAATCACTTGAACCCAGAAGGCGGAGGTTGCAGTGAGCCAAGATTGTACCACTGCACTCCAGCTTGGGTGACAGAGCAAGACTCTGTCTCAAACAAACAAACAAAAAGAATTGAAAAGTTCCATTACAGGAAAGCTAATAACCACAGTTAATAGATACCTACCTAAAGCCAGGCCCAGTGGCACACGCCCACAGTCCCAGCTACTGGGGAGGCTGAGGTGGGAGAATCACTTGAACTCAGGAGTTTGAAACCAGCCTGAGCAACAACATAACAAGACCCATCTCTAAACATTTTTTTTTTAAGTTAATTAAAATAGATATCCAACAGAATGAAATAAAAATATTTGCAATATATATATAATAGATGAAAAAGAATTCATATGTAGAACACATAAACAGATAAAAGGAACTAATTAGGAAAAAATAGACTAGACAAATGGGCAAAAATCTAAACTGATAAATTTGTACACAAAACACAAATGGTTAGTAAACATGAAAAGATGTTCAACTTCACCAATAGGAAAATGCAGATGAAAGTAACAATGTTTTTAAGTCATCATGGGGAGGAGAGGAGGGAAGAAGAAGAAAAATAAAATTAGAAGGATACTATGTAATTGACACTGGGAGCAACTTCTGTTTATCCCTTTGAAGAGCGTAAGATTAAAAATTGTATCCAGACAAAGTGGCTAATACCTATAATCCCAAAACTTTGGGATGCCGAGGTGGGAGGATTGCTCAAGTCCAGGATTTGGAGACTAGTGGGGTAACACAGAGAGATCCAATGTCTACAGAAAATTTAAAAATTAGCTAGGTGTGGTGGTGTACACCTGTAGTCTCAGCTACTTGGGAGGCTGAGGACAGAGGATCACTTGAGCCCAGAAAGTCAAGGCTGCAGTGAGCCATGAACATGCCACTGTGCTCCCAGCCTGAGTGACAGTGAGACCCTGTTTCAAAAAAAAAAAAAGAAAAAGAAAGAAAGAAAGAAAGAAGGAAAGGAAGGAAGGAAGGAAGGAAGGAAGGAAGGAAGGAAGGAAGGAAGGAAGGAAGGAAGGAAGAAAGAAAGAAAGAGAAAAGAAGGAAATTGTATAGCTGCTTTAAGACTTCAGGAAGCCCATGAAAGACAAGTTGTAGGCTGGGCATGGTAATCCCAGCACTTTGGGAGGCCCAGGCGGGCAGATCACTTGAAGTCAGGAGTTGGAGACCAGCCCGGCCAACATGGTGAAACTCTGGCTCTACTTATACAAAAATTAGCCAGGTGTGGTGGTGCATGCCTGTAATCCTGGCTACTCGGGAGGCTGAGGCAGGAGAATTGCTTGAACCCAGGAGGTGGAGGTTGCGGTGAGCCAAGAGATGTGCCACTGCCCTCCAGCCTAGGCAACAGAGCAAGACTGCCTCAAAAAAACAGAAAAGAAGAAAAAACAAAAAGACAAATTGTAAACTATGCTGCAAAGCTTAACATAAAACTTAGTGAAGTAGAAACAAATTATTCCTACTTTTGTTTGGAAAATATCTGTGTCTGTTTTTTGAAATCATCTCATGTCACTGCAACCTCTGCTTCCCGGGCTCAAGCAATCCTTCCACCTGAAGCTCCAGAGTAGCTGGGACCACAGTTGTGGGTGCCTTCACCACAACTGGCTAATTTGGGGGTTTTGTTTGTTTGTTTTTTGGTAGAGACAGGGTTTCACCATGTTGCCCAGGCTGGTTTTGAACTTCTGACCTCAAGCAATCTGCCCACCACAGCCTCCCAAAGTTCTATGATTACGGGCATAAGCCACCATGCCAGGCCAGGAAAATATCAATATGCTTCTTCGGTTGGGAAGGTGGCACCCAAAGCCTTGTTCTGTAATAAGACAATATGTAAACAGGCAGCCGGAGTCAGACTTGTAAATGTATACTGTGTAAGTTCCAAATGTCTTTGGACCCTAGGAAGAGATAGAAGCAGAATTACATTTTACTACCATACTGTTGAAGCAGATTCAAGGAGACGTTAAATGGTCTTATGGCTAGGCATATTTTGAAACTTGTGTTAAATGTTATCTTTTCTTCAGACTCAGCGCTGGCAATTAGTGGCTAATTAATCTTTATTCTAAGTTTGGGAAGCAGTTATTTTTATAGAAAAAAGTATAGTTGTGGAAAAGTTTAGGGAGTAAGACTTGCCTTTGGCATGCAGCCATGTCCAAGCTCGACCTCTTACCTGAGGACACCACATTCTAGGCATGATACCTAAAAAGAAACAATTTGCCTCGTATGATTTAGTTGCAAAGTCATGACAAGGCCAGGCACAATGGCTTATGCCTGTAATCCCAGCACTTTGGGAGACTGAGGCAGGAGGATCATTTGAGCCCAGAACTTCAAGACCAGCCTGGGAAACACAGTGAGACCCTGTCTCTACAAAAGAAAAAAGAAAAAAAAAAAATTGAGATGGAGTCTTGCTCTGTTGCCCAGGCTGGACTGCAGTGGCACGATCTCAGCTCACTGCGACCTCCACCTCCCGAGTTCAAGTGATTCTCCTGCCTCAGCCTCCCAAGCAGCTGGGACTACAGCTAATTTTTGTGGGACTTTTTGTTTGTTTGTTTTTTGTTTTTAGTAGAGACGGGGTTTTGGTGTCTGGAACTGCCGACCTCAGGTGATCCGCCCACCTGGGCCTCCCAAAGTGCTGGGATTACAGGCATGAGCCACTGTGCCCAGACAAAAAAAATTTTTTAATTAGGTGTGGTAGCACATGCCTGTGGTCCCAGCTACTCAGGAAGTTGAAGTGAGAGGATCACTTGAGCCTGGGAGGTTGAGGTTGCATTTGAGCCCAGGAGTTTGTGCCACTGCACACCAGCCTGCGCAAAAGAGACCCTGTCTCAAAAATAATAATAAAGTCATGACAAGCATCAAATATGGATAGGGTTAATTTACATTTACTCCACCAATGTAAGAATACTAGCAAAAGAGGATGTCCCTTCAGGTTTCACAGAAACCATATTAATATTACTAACAGAAAGTACTGACATTTTATAGTAGGAATTTATAATAGGAAGTCATTCATACAATCATATAGGTTGAAACTATAAACATTTAAGAAGGGTTTGAGTATTATTATCATCATAGTTATCTCTAGTATTTTCACAGATTATGGATCCATCATGAGCTTTTTTCTTTAAAGATAAAGAAATATCTAAATATTTTGGAATTGTTATAATGGTGAATAACCACTTTTCCCCCACGAAGCCCCATTTTAATCTTGAAGACTGCTTCTTCCTGGTCAATATTCTTATCACCACCACCACCATCATATCAACAACACTTACCCAATACTTACTCTGTGCTAAGAGCTTTGTATGAATTTTCTTATTATTAAGTATTTGATTGTTTAAAAATGCAAATACTCATGAATGCCATAACCAGTTTACTCAAGAGCAGTAACCATGAAGCAAAATCCTTCGGGAACAGAAAAAAAAATATAAACCTCCTGGATTGAAGGGAAGGGAAAGTGATGTGAAAGATGGAAAACAAGGCTGGGTGCAGTGGCTCACGCCTGTAATCCCAGCACTTTGGGAGGCTGAGGCAGGCGGATCACTTGAGGCCAGGAGTTTGAGACCAGCTTGGCTAACATGGTGAAACTCCGTCTCAACTAAAAATACAAAAATTAGCCAGGCATGGTGGTGCTTGCCTGTAATCCCTGCTACTAGGGAGGCTGAGGCATGAGAATCACATGAACCCAGGAGGGAGAGGTTGCAGTGAGCCAAGATCACACAACTGCACTCCAGCCTGGGTGACAGAGCAGCCCTCTGTCAAAAAAAAAAAAAAAAAAGAAAAAAGAAAAGAAAGATGGAAAACACAACATGTTTGTTGTATTTTAACTGGCTCCTTTTATAAAATGCCTCAGGGATAGTCATCAAAGAACCCACTGAATACCTAACAAGTGCAGAACAGTATCCTAAGTGCTTTGATTATTTGGTTTTTACTAGAAAAGTATGGTCTTCTGCAATGGTCTGAATGCTTGTGTCCACCCAAAATTCATATGTTGAAATCCTCACCCTCAAAGTGATGGCATTAAAAGGTGGAGCCCTTGGGAGGTGGTTAGGTCATGGAGGTAGAACCTTCATGAATAGGATTAGTGCCCTTGTAACAGAGGCCCCTCACCCCTTTCACCATGTGAGATCACAGCTAGAAGGCACAACTGATGAACAAGAAAGTGAGCCCTCACCAAACACTGAATCTTCCTTGATCTTGTATTTCCCAGCCTCCAGAACTGTGAGAAATAAATTTCTCTTGTTTATGGTATTTTGTTATAGCAGCCTGAATGGACTGAGACATCTTCATTCAAGAAAACCTATGAAATTTAGAAAGTAGTAAGATAAGTAAAATAATATAATATCAATAGGTATATGTACACCAATAGGTATGCATACAAAACACAATTGTTTTGAATCTTTTGATTAAACTTTTAATTAAATCTTGCCATTTTCAATTATTGTAATCATTATCTTAATTGTTCACCATGCTTTATAATAATTTACCTGCTCTATTTAAAAAATTTACTTTGGGCTGGGCATGGTGGCTCATACCTATAATCCTAGCACTTTTGGAAGGCCAAGGCGGGAAGATTGCTTGAGCTCAGGAGTTCTTACTATTAGAGAATATGAGAGGAGGTCTCACTATGCTGCCCAGGCTGGTCAACATAGTGAGATCTCCTCTCTACAAAAAAATTTAAAAAATTAGCCAGACATGGTGGCACATACCTGTAGTCCTAGCCACTCAGGAGGCTGAAGCAGGAGGATGGCTTGAGCCTGGAAGATCAAGGCTGCAGTGAGCTGGGATTGTACCACTAAACTCCAACCTGGGTGACAGAGCAAAACCTTGCCTCAAAAAAATATTTTGTGTTCAGTTTTTTACTATTATATACAATGTTACAATGTAGATCTTTGTACAGAATCTATTTTGTGTTCAGAATTATTTTCTGGTATAAATGTCCATAAACAAAATGACTTGGACAGCTCACATATGCAGCGCAAAACTTTTGATATGTTACTATCAAAAATATCTTTCCAAGAGATATTTTCATATTCTCATTTGAAAACATGATTTTTTTTTTAGATGGAGTCATGTTCCATTGCCCAGGCTGGAGTGCTGTGGCATGATCTTGGCTTACTACAACTTGTCTCCCAGGTTCAAGCAATTCTCCTGCATGAGCCGCTCAAGTAGCTGAGATTACAGTCACCCGCCACCACACCCGGCTAATTTTTGTATTTTTTGTAGAGATGGGGTTTAGCCATGTTGGCCAGGCTGGTCTTGAACTCCTGACCTCAAGTGATCCACCCACTTCGCCCTCCCAAAGTGCTGAGATTACAGGCATGAGCTACCATGACTGGCCTGGAAACATTAATTATTAAAGACTTTTTGTAGGATAATTTTGTAACATATTTCAGAATAAAAGTGCATATACAACTTGATTCGGCAATCCACTTCTAGGAATCTTTCCAACAAAAATTCTTACACATATACACAGACATGGATATACAAGAGTTTTGTTTTAGCACTCTTTGAAATAGGAAGAAGGTTGGAAATAACCTAAAGGGGAAATAAATTGTGTTATGGATATACTATATTATGGAATATATAAAGCTGTTAAGAATGCAGCGGTTGTGTACTGTCATGGAAAGATCTCTTAGGTAAGTGAAGGAAAAGCTAATTAATGAACAACCAGAATTACTTCATTTTTTTTTTTAAATTAATGATTACAGCTGAAGATGCATTTAAAATTAAAATTTAATCTAATTAAAATTTTTTTAAAAGATGCAAAAAAAAAAAAAAATAGGGATTACACAACTGTGGCTGAGACCACTAGTTGTCCCACTGAATCCATCTTCCCCTTCCTCCATAGTAATAAAGTACCAGTTAGCTGGCCACATTTCCTAGCTGTTCCTGTAGTGAGAATTGGCCTTGCGATTAAATTCTGGCCAATGAGGTGTAAGCAGAAGTATTTGTGGCAATCCTGGGACTCTTCCTTAAGAAACTGCTGGTACATTTTATCAACTAATTCTCGAGAGCCTAAAACGGCAATTACTTATTTTCGTGGATCTGCGGGCAGCTGGGGCAACTGTGCTCCACATGCTTTAACTTTGGAGCCCAGGCTGAAGGGGCAACAGCTCACTCAGGAATGCTCTTCTCATGACAACAGCAGCGTGGGCAGGAGGGCAAACAGAACCGTGGAGGTTCCTGAAGGCCTGGGCTTGGAACTGCCACTGACCACAGTAAGTCACATGGCCAATCCCAAACCCAAGAGGCAGGGAAGTGTGTCTATGATGAGGCCATGGCAAGATGTCATTGGAGGTAGGGTAGAGAAGTAGGACAATTAAGGTCCATAATATACACTTTCCTTAAATGTATTAAGTTAATTTTCTAGGGTTACATGGTTACTATGTGTCAGAGCCAGGAATTCAAACCTACCTCTACTAGATCCAAAGCCCATGCTCTTTTAGTCTCACCACTGTGCACTTTTGTGTTTTTATTCTGTTTTCATTCTGGTAAAATAAATTGTCCCTCATTACTCAATTTTTTATTTTTTTATTTTTATTTATTTATTTATTTATTTATTTATTTATTTATTTATTTTTTACAGAGTCTTGCTCTGTTGCCCAGGCTGGAGTGCAGTGGCATAATCTTGACTAACTGCAAGCTCCACCTCCAGGGTTCAAGTGATTCCCATGCTTCAACCTCCCTAGTAGCTGGGATTACAAGGGTGCACCACCATACTCAGCTAATTTTTGTATTTTTAGTAGAGTCAGAGTTTCACCATGTTGGCCAGGCTGGTCTTGAACTCCTGACCTCAAGTGATCCACCCAACTTGGCCTCCCAAAATGCTGGGATTACAGGTATGAGCCACCACACCCAGTCTTTAAAATCTTTTTCTTTGTTATTATAGTGTGTTTATGATTGCAAATAAACTTAAAATCATTTTGTCAAATTCCCAGAAATCAAACAAGTAAGAAAATAAACTAATAACAAATAAGAAAACAAACTGGAATTAGGCCGTGTGCAGTGGTTCACTCTTGTAATCCCAGCACTTTGGGAGGCCAAGGCGGGTGGATCTCAAGGTCAGGAGATCCAGACCATCCTGGCTAACATGGTGAAACCCCGTCTCTACTAAAAATACAAAAAATTAGCCGGGTGTGGTGGCGGGTGCCTGTAGTCCCAGCTACTCAGGAGGCTGAGGCAGGAGAATGGCGTGAACTCAGGAGGCGGAGCTTGCAGTGAACCAAGATTGCGCCACTGCACTCCAGCCTGGGTGACAGAGCGAGACTCGGTCTCAAAAAA
>NW_016803103.1:515505-519194 GCF_001698545.2 Rhinopithecus bieti
AAAAAAAAAAAAAAAAAAAGAAAACAAACTGGAATTAAATCTATAACTTGGGAAGTACTGACATCTTTAAAATTATTTGTTTTCTTTAAAAGGAATATGTTGTGTCCATCCTATCAATTTGACTTATGTAGGCCTATCTTGTTAATATTATTCATAATCCTTTTGGATCTCTTAGCTATTTCATCATTTTACCTATAAATATTAATAATCTTGTCACTTTCAAAATTTAAAATTCTTATTTCTGTTTTCTGCCTTTTTATGTTGGATAAAATGTCCAGAAGAAAGTTATTGGGAGTTTTCTCACCAAAAAGGTTGCTTTGTTTTGTTTTGTTTTGTTTTGTTTTGTTTTGAGACAGAGTCTCGCTCTGTTGCCCAGGCTGGAGTGTAGTGGTGCGATCTTGACTTGCTGCCATCTCCGCCTGCCAGGTTCAGTTGATTCTCCTGCCTCAGCCTCCCGAGTAGCTGAGACTACAGGTGTGCGCCACCACCCCCAGCTAATTTGTGTGTGTGTGTTTTTAGTAGAGATGGAGTTTCACAATGTTGGCCAGGCTGGTCTCAAACTCCTGGGCTCAAGTGATCAACCTGCTTCAGCCTTCCAAAGTGCTGGGATTACAGGTTTAAGCCACTGTGCCTGGCCACCAAAAAGTATTATGATGACACTTTAAATGATTTTTTTTTTTAATCGCAGTAAAGAAATAACTTATTTTAAACTTTTTTTTTTTTTTTGAGACAGAGTCTTGCTCTGTCACCCAGGCTGGAGTATAGTGGCGTGATCTCTGGTTCACTGCAGCCTCAACCTTGCAGGCTCAAGCAATCCTCCTATCTCAGTTTCCTGAGTAGCTGGGACCACAGGAGTGTGCCACCACCCTCAGCTAATCTTTGTATTTTTTTGTAGAGATGATGTTTTGCTGTGTGCCCAGGCTGGTCTCGAACTTCTGGGCCCATGTGATCCACCCGCTTCGGCCTCCCAAACAAAGTGCTGGGATTACAGGCGTAAGACACTGTGCCCAGCCTTGGAAAATAGTTTTGGGGGGATGCTCTTATTACATTTTGCCCAAACCATTCCTGGGGTTTCAAATGGTAATGAGTCCTCCAATTCTGCAGCAAGCACATAAAGGACAAGAGTAGCCGACAACATCTGCCTGGGATATTTGGCCAGAACTGTCCTTTTGCTAAGGAAGATTTTTACACTGCAAGTGTTGCAGGGATTTGCTACATTAAATAAACAACTACTGGCGAAATTTTTGTGGGAATATATTTTAAAAGCACTCAACCAAGAAAAGTGAAACACAATTTTAGATTGGGCTGAATTTGTCGATAAGGATGCACTTACCAAAAGTGCTGCATCCAAAGTGCTGGCTTAAGCAGTTGGGTGTCTAACTGGATTGAATAAGGCAAATCAGGCACCAGCTTGGGCCCTCATTAAAAGATGCAGAGATGCCAAAAGTCCCTTGGCATATATATGGGAAGGAAATTAAAGGCTCCATGAGATAAGAATGCTGGAATAGATTCATTACGAATGTCCTGCTTTGCACATACGTAACTGTTGCCTCAAGAATGACTGAGACTGCCGGATGCGGTGGCTCACGCCTGTAATCCCAACACTTTGGGAGGCCAAGATGGGCAGATCACCTGAGGTCAGGAGTTCAAGACCAGGCTGGTGAACATGGTGAGACCCCCCATCTCTATTAAAAATACAAAAAATTAGCCGGGCATGGTGGTTCATGCCTGTAATCCCAACTGCTTAGGAGGCTAAGTCCAGAGAGTCTCTTGAACCGGGGAGGTGGAGGTTCCAGTGAGCTGAGATCACACCACTGCACTCCAACCTGGGCAATAGAGTGAGACTCCATCTCAAAAAAAAAAAAAAAAAGAAGGACTGAGATGGAATTTCATCCATGACCTTGAGACCTGCACTGTTAAGGGGAATTTCAGCATCTTACAGAAAGAAAATATTCATGACCTATTTTCTGAATGTTGGAAATTGCTGGTGGGAAATACTGCAATTGAAATGCATTTGCTAGTTTCAATTTGCATAGGAGAATCTTGGGGGTATAGAGGTAAGATAGTGTTCCTCAACAGTCAGAACCGAGCGTGCTTGATTATGACAATAGGCTATAAGACTAGCTTGGTAATCAGAATGAGTTCACCTTCAGAGATATCTGGCTATGCCTATCTGAACACAGAGTTTCCACAAAATTCTTACTTAATTTGTGCAACCAAAATAGACCAATGTGACCTGAGGCAAGACAGTAGAGAGTCATGACTCCTCATGCAATTTCCAGAGCTGATTAACAAATTCATAGCACTTGCTTGAATGGAAGTCTAGGTACTGTGTTATAACAGCAAAGGTTCCCTTTCTTTGACTATTACTCTTAGACAGTCCTAATGGGAATTTAATAGGGTAACTGTGTTTTAGGATGAGAGGAAATAAGGCTTTTTGGAAACTCTTAGATACCTGCTCTGGGCTACCAGCTAGTTCTGGTACACATAAATCACCAGGAATTACCTGTCAGAGTGAGGATGTACCTGGGTCACTTTGACTGGATCAAACTTTAAACTCACTCATTCTGTGAATTTTTTCAGTTCCTGTGTTGGATAAACATTCTCCACAAGCGGCAAAAATCCCCAGACTTTTTTCCTATGAAGTAAGAATTATTGTGATAGGAAGAACTAAATGGAAGACCCTGGGGTTTCTTCTCCCTATTAAAATGGTAAATCAAAGGCAAGGATATATCCCGGGGAGAATTTCAGATGTTAATGCCACTGTTTGTGACCTATCCAATAGCTATTTTTACTTGCTAAACAAAATGCCTCTTTAAAGTTTATTTTATTTTAGAGGCAGGGTCTATTCTGTCACCCAGGCTGGAGTGCAGTGGCAAAACCATAGCCTTGAACTCCTGGGTTTAAGTGATTCTCCCACCCCAGCCTCCTGAGTAGCTAGGACAAATGTGCCACTGCACCTGGCTTAATTAATTCATTTTTTTAAAGAGGCACAGTCCCATTTTGTTGGCTAGGCTGGACTTGAACTACTGGACTCAAGCGATGATACTACTCCCACTCGGCCTCCCAAAGCACTGGGATTACAGGTGTGAGCCACCACGCCCAGTCTCACCTTTTTTAACTTTAAAATTATAAAACAGCCATGGGCTTCAAGGAGACTAAACTCCTTCCCATTACATGAGAATAAATCTTAATTAGACTATGTCCAAATCTAAATAATTTCATTATCTTTGCAATAATTGGTTCAGATATGACAATATGATGTCATTCTAGCCAATAAGATGAGAAGAAAGGAAATAGAAGAGAACACAGCCTGCAAGGGGGCTAGAAGTATTCCAACACAGCTTGGTTTTTGTGTGTGTTTTTTTGTTTTGTTTTTGTTTTGAGACAGGGTTTGGCTCTGTTGCCCAAGCAGAAGTGCCTTGGTGCAATCTTGGTTCACTATAACCTCTATCTCTTGGGCTCAAGCCATCCTCCCACCTCAGCCCTTCCAGTAGCTGGGATTACAGGCCTGCACCACCATGCTCAGCTAATTTTTGTACTTTTTGTAGAGATGGGGTTTCACCATGTTGGCCAGGCTGGTCTCCAACTCCTGAGCTGAAGGTATCCTCCTGCCTCAGCCTCCCAGAGTGCTGGGATTACAGGCGTGAGCCACTGGTCCCTGTCCCAACAGTCTTTTTTTTTTTTTT
>NW_016803103.1:519456-544459 GCF_001698545.2 Rhinopithecus bieti
GATCTCAGCTCACTGCAAGCTCCGCCTCCCGGGTTTACGCCATTCTCCTGCCTCAGCCTCCCGAGTAGCTGGGACTACAGGCGCCCGCCACCTCGCCCGGCTAGTTTTTGTATTTTTAGTAGAGACGGGGTTTCACCGTGTTAGCCAGGATGGTCTCGATCTCCTGACCTCGTGATCCGCCCGTCTCGGCCTCCCAAAGTGCTGGGATTACAGGCTTGAGCCACCGCGCCCGGCCCCAACAGTCTTAAAGAATGTCAATAATTATTGCTAGCATGATCAGATGGTTATTCCAAGTGCAGCTGCTCTTCTAAATACGTAATGGGGCAAAATACTACAGCCTCAGTCACTGGTATACAGCTTTGGAGCTAGGAAGTGTTTTTTTCTACTTTCCAACAAGCAAAGTACACCAAAAGCACTTTGCTTCCACGTGACAAAAACTGACAATGGTTGGAGCAGAGCATCCCAGTGGCAATGACTTGAGATTGTCACTTAGTTCCTTCTGGATCCCTGGACTTGCTCTGGTTCTTATCCTCTCTGAGACCCTATTCGATAGCTTTTGCCTTGATTCTATGGTTACATCACAGCCCTCTAACAACTTTCTTTTTTTACTTAGAGTTCATTTCTGTTACTTGCAAGAACCCTGCTAGATATACCTACTTATTTTTTTTAAACCACATATTTATTTCACAAAGTTTTTGTTTTGCATTCAGTTTTATAATATATTTATCAATTTTATGTTTTATGTGCTTACTTGATTTTGTTACATGTCAGCAGTTCTTTTCTACCACAACTTCCTCATTCTTAAATTCTTCAGTTTTGACAAATCTCTCAATGTAATAGAGCTCATCTTTTTTTTTTTTTTTTTTTTTTTTTTTTTTTTTTTTTTTTGAGACGGAGTCTCGCTGTGTCACCCAGACTGGAGTGTAGTGGCGTGATCTCGGCTTACTGCAACCTCCGCCTCCTGGGTTCAAGCAATTCTCCTGCCTCAGCCTCCCGATTAGGTGGGATTACAGGTATGTGCCACCAAGCCTGGCTAACTTTTTTGTATTTTTAGTAGACACGGGGGTTTCACCATATTGGCCAGGCTGGTCTCGAACTCCTGACCTTGTGCTTCACCCACCTCGACCTCCCAAAGTGCTGGGATTACAGGCGTGAGCCACCGCGCCCGGCCCTTAGAGCTCATCTTTAAGAAACTTTTCAGACAGAACACATAGATGGTCTAATTCTGAGACCTTTGGTAACTGAGAATGCCATTCTTTTGACATCACACATGACAGCACTCCCACCCTGTTTCTATGGGTATTGCTTTATTTTTTTTATGGTATTTAGTGTTGCTCAGAAGCCTGAGGCCAATCTGATATTTTTCCACTGAAAATAACCATTTTTCCATGTTCATATACTTGGACGTTTTCTCATATGTTTTGTTATTATTTCTGCTTCCTTTGTTATTTTTACGTTCATAAGTTCTACAAAGTTAGTCTGGACTCTTGCAGTTGCTAATGACAGAAAATCAACTTAAAATTGATCAGCATTCAATTGTGGACAAAAGAATTCATTGAAGTCAGTTTAAGCAGAGAGATACTTACCAAAGTATATTAACTTGCTGCAGAATGGTTGGAAGACTTGTAGCAGGAGGCTGGACTTTTAGGAACTCCTGGAGCTACATTGAAATCTACCTCAGCAAAATTGCTGCTACCACTGCCGCTGCACCGCTACTGACTTAAAGAACAGGCTGCCTTTAAGCCATGGTCAAGAAATCTGCCAGAGTAGGAAGTTACTGCTGTCACAGTAGTAGGTTGCACAGAGCTAGGAACTGACTAGACATCAGAGCTTCTGACAGCTGCTGCAAAAGCACCAAAATGCCTCTGCCACTGTGCTGCCAGGATAGCCTCCTCATAGGACCCATAACCCTCTTCCAAGTCTCATTCAGATGCATCTATTTGGTGGATGCTACATCCCATGCAGAAATCCTCACTGCAAAGGTGTGTGGGTAATGTAGATGTCCATCTTCCAGCCTCTGATGTACACAAAGTCTCGTTAGTATGGGGTTGGAGCAGTATTGAGTGAACCAGTTGACAGTGTCTGCCACACTGACTAGAATAAAAGGAAATTTGTTCACCCATGTCCCTGGGAAGGCCAAGGAACAGGCTGACTCTAGAAACAAATGGAAGCAAAAGTTCAAACCATGTCACCAGCATTCTTTCTCTCTTCCTGCTTTTCAGTTCTGATTTTATTCATTTAACTAACATTTATTAAGCACCTACTGTGTTCCAGACACTGTACTAAGTGCTGGGATGCTGCAGTGAACAAAACATACATAAGTCTTTGCCTGCCTTGGTCCTTACTTTCCTCTGGGTTAGCTTTGTTTTCTGGCAGATTATTTGAAAATGGCAGCAAAACTAGTTCCCAGTAGCTCCAAGCCTATAGGTTACTTAGTGCTTGAAATATCACAAGGAGAAAGGGTTTTCCTCCCCCAAAGCCATATAAATTCCACACAATACAAAGATTATAATTGATTTTATTATGTGATGCATCCAAGACCGATCAGGGTATTGAGGGGCCACCAGATGTGGAGAGACTGTTGTTCCCAAACACAAATGGTGCTGTAACCACAAAGATAGAGTTGATGTCCATTTCATTCCTAAACTATTCAGGATCCTACACACATACACACACACACACACACACACACACATTTCCATATACTTTAAAAGGTACCCCCCATGACAATGCAAATATTTCTTCCACAAATGAAAACACAATCTCTTTCTCCCCCAAAAGAAGAAATCTCAAAACTCATGTAGTCACCTTATTGTGCTCTAAAGTCCCAGAATTTTAGGTCTAGATATGACTCTTCACCATTTAATAACCCATGGATAAATTAAAAATATAGGCTGGGTACAGTGGTGAGTACCTGTAGTCCCAGCTACTCAGGAGGCCGAGGTGGGAGAATTGCTTGAAGCCAGGAGTTTGAGGTTGCAGCATGCTATGACTGCGTCTGTGAATAGCCACTATGCTCTGGCCTGAATATTCAGTTTTGCAATATATGAAGTAAATCTGGAGACCACAACAAAACCTCTTATTTGAAAACTGAGGGCCAATTTTCAGTGGCCACCACTCTATGGCATATACCTGTGCTGCTAAAAGAAAAAGTAAGGAGTCTGCCCTAGCAGTAGGCTGAATCTTGCACTGTAAACTCCATGAGCTAGTAACCAAAGTCAAAGATCTGCCAGGTCCTGATTTTTGAACCTGAGCCCACAGCCCAATGGCTTTTTCTCTTTGCTGCAGACCTTGATGCTGTGCCCATATGCCTTGCTCTTGGTTTAACTGTATTGTTCCTGGCTGTGACCCAACACTCCAAGATCCAGTAGTCTTTCTCAGACCACATCCCAGTGGTTGTCTTTAGTAGCAGAATTACTCTCACCTTTGTGGTGCTGAGAAGTAACAGCAGGAGGTGTCTGGAGGAGGCCTGGGGGTCAAGCTTCTACCACAGCCAGTCTTTTTCCCTTTTTTTTTTTAAACAAAGTTGGTTTTTTTGTTTGTTTTTACCTTTAAAAATATTTCTTCCTAATTATGTCCTTACTTACCCCAGCCAGTTTTATCTTCTGCAATTTCCACCTGCCTGCCTTACCTCTCACTAACTTTAGCTCCAGGTTCAAGTAGGGAATAGTGTTCTTAGACTTCTCCAAATGCACACAATCAGCTGCTTCTTAGTGATCCTGCAGGTATCTCAGATATCTTGCTGGTTACAGACAGAAAGGGCCTCTCCACGGAGCTATATGTCATTCCCCTTCAGCATGCTGTTTATTCAGCATGCTGTTTAGGTTAAAACCTTCTTGTTTAAAAAAACAGTTTTATAGAGATATAATTTCCATGCCATACAATTCACTTATTTAAAGTGTAAAGTTCAATGGCTTTTTAATATCTTAGTTCAATGACTTTTTAATATCTTCACACAGTTGTGCATTCCTCACCATAATCCATTTTGGAACATTTTTATCACTCCAAAGAAACCTAGCACTCACCTCTCAATACCCTCATCCCTCCCAGTCCCTGGCAACTACTAATATACTTTTTTTTTTCTTTTTTTTTGAGACAGAGTTTCGCTCTTGTTGTCCAGGCTGGAGTGCGATGGCGCCTTCTCAGCGCTCCCTGCGACCTCTACTTCCTGGGTTCAAGCGATTCTCCCACCTCAACCTCCCAAGTTGCTGGGATTACAGGTATGCACCACCATGCCTGGCTAATTTTGTATTTTTAGTAAACCATGTTGGTAAGGCTGGTCTCGAACTCCTGACCTCAGGTGATCCGCCCACCTCGGCCTCCCAAAGTGCTGGGATTACAGGTGTGTACCACCGTGCCCAGCCTAATCTATTTTCCCTCTCTACAGATTTACCTACTATGGACATTTCATATAAATGAAATCAGATAAAATGTGGTGCTTTGTGACTGGCTTCTTTCATTTAGCATAACATTGTCAATGTTCATCCTTGTGGTAGCCTATATCAGAACTTCTCCTTTTATTGCTGGATAATATTTCTTTGTGTGGATGTATTACATTTTCCTTATCCATTCATTCGTTGGTGGACATTTGGTTGTTTCTTACTCTTGGCTATTATGATAATATTGCTATAAACATTCATGTACAAGTTTTGATGTGGACATGTGTTTGCATTTCTTTTGGAATACCTAGGAGTGGACTTGCTGAGCCATATGCCAATAGTATGTTTAACTGCTTGATGAAGGCTGTAATTTTCTTGAAATTATTAAAAGCATAAAAAATCATCAACTTATTCCAATATCTGGGTATTTTCTTTTTCTTTCTTTTTTTTTTTTTTTGAGACAGAATCTTACTCTGTCGCCCAGGCTGGAGTGCAGTGGCCGGATCTCAGCTCACTGCAAGCTCCGCCTCCCGGGTTCACGCCATTCTCCTGCCTCAGCCTCCCGAGTAGCTGGGACTACAGGCGACCGCCACCGCGCCCGGCTAGTTTTTTGTATTTTTTTAGTAGAGATGGAGGTTCACCGTGTTCGCCAGGATGGTCTCGATCTCCTGACCTTGTGATCCGCCCGTCTCAGCCTCCCAAAGTGCTGGGATTACAGGCTTGAGCCACTGCGCCCGGCCTATCTGGGTATTTTCTACAAGTCACTAAAGCACTAGCCATAGAAGGCACATGATCAGATTTCCCAAATATAACATGTGTGGTTACTCTATAATCCAAGTGTTCAGTTCTTAGATGGGGACAGAAGAATCCTCATTCCCACTTACATACCTCAACTCACCCAGTTCTTCATGTTAGGGCCTAAGACTTGCTGTACTCCACTTCTAGTTACCAATATTTATCTTATGATTGCAAGTAAACCCGTTAGGTTTCACATAACTGGGAAGTTTGGGAGACCTGACTTCAGATATAGCTGGATGCAAGGGTTCAAACTGAACAGAGACAGATGCCAGCTTTCTACTTTTCAGCAATCCTTTTTCTGCTTTGGCTTAATTCTCAGGTGAGCTTGCTCTGCTTGACAACAAAAGTGCTCTTAGAAGCTCATAATTTCAGATACCAAAAGAGATCCGTATCAATTGCTTCATAAATTGCTAAGCGGCCCTCCTTGGAGGTGGGGGTGGGGATTATTTTCACTCCTTGCTCAATTTCCAGGTCCAAAGGAATAGGGTGGTCAGCCTGGGTTACAGGCCCGTTCCTGTGGCAGGAATTGGGAGGTCAAATGATTGCTATCCACACTAGGTATGGGACGAGAGGTTACTGAAAGGAAAATATGCCTGCAAAACAGAAAAGAAACAACTGTTCAACACTTTCTGTATCTATTATTCAATCACATAATTTTCATTTTTATCTCTTTATCACTTTTATGTGTGTCCTATGAAATGTTTCTCAAACTTGCCCTATACATCATTTATTCAGTTTTCTGCAAGGTGAAGTCTATAATTCACCTTCTGCACTTTGGTTTCTGTGTAAATTTTAAAAAATGATTTATGTATTTATTAAATTAATTTTTTTAGAGATGGAGTCTGTCTATGTTGCCCAGGCTATAGCGCAGTGGCTATTCACAGGGACAATCATAGCACACTACAGCTTTGAACTCCTGGACTCAAGCAATCCTCCTTCCTCAGCTTCCTAAGTTGAATACAGTCAACATGCCACTACACTTGTATTTAAATATTTACTATGAATCTTCTCTGCTCTGGGTATTAGGCTAGGACAAGGACCCTGTCTTCAGAGAGATTACTCTCTAATGGAGGAGGAAACCAAGAAGCAGAAAATTACAATAAGATAATATGATTAAGGTAAGCTCAGGGGGCTTACAAGTGCACAGCACAGGCATCCAATCCAGCTTGGGGGCAGTCAGAGGTTTCCTAAAGGAGGTGACATCTTTCAAGAATGAGTATTGATTACACAGGGAACGGGGGCCAAAGAAGGAAGGGAATTTCAGGTCATGGAGCAGTATGTACGAAGACATGAAGATGTGAAAGGGCTTGTCCTGAAAGAGGAACACCAGTGATTTCAGTGCGACTGCGACAAGCAGTGCGTGGTGGGCAGCAAGAATGAGGCTGGTGAGGAGCCCAGGGGCCAGGTCATCAATCACACTGCACCTGTGCGCCTGGGGGGTTCAGAGTTTAACCTGTGGCAGTGGAAGGGTTTAAACAGGAGAGTGTCATGATCAGAGCCGCATTTTAGAAAGGCAATTCTAGGGCCCTTCAGAATCAAGAAGATTGTTCAAGAGGTTACTGCAGCCACAATGGTGAGAGACAGTGCGGGCCTCAATTATGAAAGTGTGGCAGGTGTGTGACCTTCACATGCCCAGCTCCTTCTTGTGATTAAGTCAGAAGCTCAGCTGACATCTCCTTGGAGATTTTCTCTGCACTCCTAGAAAGTGATCTTCATATGGCTAAAGCCTCCTCACCTTTGAGCTCAGCTGTCACATCTCAAAGAGGCCTTCACCATTCTAAGGAAGCAACACCCCAACCATCAGCCCTGACTCAGGTATAATTTTCGTGAGAACAGGGACTCATCTATCTTACTGTTCTCTGTACTCCAGAGCCCAGAGTAGGAGCTTAAGAGCATGTGTTTAGTGGATGAATGTCAAATGAACTGAAGCCATTCTCATTTTCAGGCAATGTATGGAAATTCGTCAAGCCCACACTAGTATAGAGAAAGGCTCTTGTGGCAAGGTCATGGTTGAAAAGACAGAGGTTGCAGAGTCAGAAGGGCCTTCAGATATGACCATTCTCTGAGCCTCTTATCTTGTCTTCTGTGTTACTACAGCTCTATTGGCCTGAAGTGTGTTCATTAGTTCCTTAATGTAATCAACAATTAGCTATAAGGAGTATGAAACTGCATTTTGTCAGAAACTATCTTCCCCAACTACACGGAAAAATCCATTTTTAGAATGAAGTAACATGAGGTTAAAAAAAAAGAGGAAGAAGAGGAGGAGAAGGAGAAGACAGAGAAGGATAAGGAAAGGAGGGTGAGGAGGAATAGAAACAGGAGGGGTTGAGCATGGTAGCTCATGCCTATAATCCTAGCACTGTGGAAGGTAGAGGCAGGAGAATCACTTGAGGCCAGGAGTTTGAGAACAACCTAGTCCACATATCAGGCTTTTAAATTTTTTTTGTAGATACTTTGTCTTTACAAAAACTTTTTTTTAAAAACAGTCAGGCATGGTGATGCAAACCTGTAGTTCTAGCTACTCAAGAGGCTAAGGTGCAAGGACCTCTTGAGCCCAGAGGTTCGAGGCTATAGTGAGCTATGATTGTATCACTGTACTCCAGCCTTGGAAACAGAGTGAAATCTGCTCTTAAATAATAAACAAACAAATGAAAAGAAAAGAAGAAGAAGGCAGAGCCAAGAGACAGAAAGACAAGAGAATGATGTATAGCATTCAACTACATCTCTTAGACTTTGCAATTCTATGAACTAACAAGTTGCCTTTGGAGCTAAGGTAATTTTTTTCTTTTTTTTTTTTTTTTTTTTTTTTTTTTTGGAGTTTCTCTCTTGTTGCCCAGGCTGGAGTGCAATGGCGCGATCTCGGCTCACTGCAACCTCCGCCTCCCAGGTTCAAGCAATTCTCCTGTCTCAGCCTCCCGAGTAGCTGGGATTACAGGTGCCCATCACCATGCCTGGCGAATTTTTGTATTTTTAGTAGAGGTGGGGTTTCACCATGTTGGCCAGGTTGGTCTCAAATTCCTGACCCCAGGTGATCCACCCACCCGGGCCTCCCAAAGTGCTGGGATTACAGGTATGAGCCACGGCGCCCAGCCTGGAACTAAGCTAATTTATATTGGCTTTGGGGTTTTTAAGTAAAAACGCCCTGAACCAGTTAATAACAAATCAAATAATCAATCTATCCCTACACCTATCTATTAATATGTTCTTCAAGGACATAGTTGACAATTCACTCTTCTGATTTAATTTCCTTTATCTTTTCTACTCTCATCTTTTCCTTGAGATTTAAAAAAAAAAGCTAGAGGGTGGAAAAAACTTTGCAGGGGCAATTCTCACAGTTTATTTTTGTGTTTCTCTCAAATCTCCTTACATGTTTATGTAAGATACTACTGTGGGTCTCATGTTATCCACAGAATCTTAAAAGGGATTATTAGCATAGCTGTGGCTTTCTCCCTTTAAAATAAATCCCATGTTACTTGGAATTTGTATTCCTCAAGGGACCATTTTTTCCAGATACACATCATACTTAATATTCTAATCAAATGTGTGATTGAAAAAATATTTTCCATTTTACTTCTTTTATTTATTTAATGGATTCATGTTACCCATTCTTTTTGGAAGAGAATTAATTTGGAATAAAAGCTCAGCTTTTATATTCCAAAATATGAAAAAATAATTTCTTCTTTCTGGGACACATAAAATGTCAGTCTAATTGTCCATTGTTTGGTATAGTCATGTGTAGTTCTAAGGAATATGAAATTATATACATTAATATTAAATTAATTTTTCCTAGGATATCTGTCTCATACTTAAAAGAGTTTGGTATAGGGTATGACTTGAGCAGGTTGTATAGATCTTTTAGGGCTCTCATATTATTTCAATTATCACTGTTTCATTCCCTAATATTGTCAGATAGTCCTACATATCTGTATCTTTGAGTCTCATGGCACCAACCTCAGGAGTGGTTCCTGCCTTCAACACAGTTCAGAAAAGGTCTTGGGTTGAGGCAGAAGTTGGTTCAGTATCAGGGAGTGAGCTCTGTTCTTACTGCTGGTCTCTGGTCTGTCTGCCTAAGCCTTGGTCTGTGTTTTCTTCTATTGCTGTTTTCCCTCCCCTGCTTTGCACACCTCCTAGTTCTTACTTTCCCTCTGGGTCTAGTCTCCCAGTGGCTCTATTTTATGGCTGGTCCTGACTTCTCTGCTAATGCACAGTCTGCCTTCTATTGCTCCATGGGTTGCTGACCCCTGGCTGCTTTTTAATCCTTCCAGGTCTTGCATCTAGCCACATTCATTTGTGCTCCACAATCCTAGTGCTGATTCATCACATCTGCCAACATTTAGAGACAATGAAGTGGGGAAGCTCAGACAGAATCAGGAACCAAAAGAAAGATACAAACTACTGAAACTGACTCAAGAAGAAATAGAAAGTCTGAATAGAACCACATGTGAGAAGGATGAATTAGGAATTAGTAATGAATAATTAGTTTGTAATTTTTTGTAACACTCATAAAGAAAGACCCAGGCCCAGATGTCATCCCCACTGAATTCTACCAAACATTCCATGAGGAATACCAATTTTTCCACAAACTCTTCCAAAAACAGAAGAGACAGGAACACTTCCCAAATCATTCTGTGAGGTTAATATTACCTAGATGTCAAAATCACACCAACATACCACAAGAAAACTGTAGACCAATATCTCTTATGAATATGAATGTAGCTAGGCAAGAAAAAGAAATAAAAGGCATTGAGATTGGAAAGGAAGAAGTAAAACTATAGTTATTTATTTATTTATTTATTTTTGAGATGGAGTCTTGTTCTGTCACCCAGGCTGGAGTGCAATGGCGTGATCTCAGCTCACTGCAACCTCTGCCTCCCAGGTTCAAGTGATTCTCCTGCCTCAGCCTCCTAAGTAGCCGGGATTATAGGTGCCCACCACAACGTCCAGCTAATTTTTATATTTTTAATAGAGATGAGGTTTCACCATGTTGCCCAGGCTGATCTCAAACTCCTGACCTCAAGTGATCCACCCAACTCTGCCTCCCAAAGTGCTGAGATTACAGGCATGAGCCACCATGCCAAGCCTAAAACTATTTTTAAAGATGATATAATCTTGTATATAGAAAATCCTTAGAAATCCATTAAAATATTACAGTTAACAAATGAATTCAGCAATGCTGCAGGATACAAAATTAATATACAAAAATTAATTGTACTTTTATATACTTGCAATGATCATTTAAAAATAAAATTATAAAAAAACTCATTTACAATACATTTAACAAAAGAGCACAAAACTTATACTCTGGAAACTAAAAACATTCTGTAAAGAAATTAAAGAAGATCTAAATAAATGAAAAAATGTCCCATGTTCATGGATCAAAAGACTTAACATTGTTAACATGTTAATACTCTCCAAAGCTGGGCATGGTGGCTTACACCTATAATCCTAGCACTTTGGGAGGCCGAGGTGGGCAGATCACTTTGAGGTCAAGAGTTTGAGACCAGCCTGGCAAATATGGCAAAACCCCATCTCTACTAAAAATACAAAAATTAGCCAGGGGTGGTGGCGTGTGCCTGTAATCCCAGCTACTTGGGAGGCTGAGGCACAAGAATCGCTTGGACCTGGTAGGCAGAGATTGCAGTGAGCCAAGATCACGCCACTGCATTCCAGCCTGGGCAACAGAGTGAGACGCTGTCTCAAAACAACAACAACAAAATGTTAATACTCTCCAAACTGATCTATAGATTCGATGCAACTCCAATATCATCTCAATTGACAGCTTTGAATAAATCTACAAGCTGATTCTTAAATTCATATGGAATTTCAAGGGACCCAGAGTAGCCAACACAATTTTGAAAAAGAAGAATAAAGTAGGAAGACTCATACTTTTCAATTTCAAAACTTACTGTAAAGAAACAGTAATCAAGACAGTGTGGTACTGGCACAAGGACAGACATATGGATCAGAGAGTCTAGAAATACATTTATATATCTATGGTCAATCAACTGATTTTTGACAAAAGAACAAAGATGATTCGATGGGGAAAGAATAGTCTTTTCAATAAATGGTGCTGGGACACTGGATAGCCACATGCAAAAGAATGAAGCTGGACCCTTACCTCACACTATTTTTAAAAATTAACTCAAAATTGGTTAGTGACATAATAGAAGAGCAAAAACTATAAACTATTAGAGGAAAATACAGGGGTGTATTTTCATGACCTTGGATTCAGCCATAGTTTCTTAGATGTGGTAACAAAAGCAAGAGAAACACAAGAAAAAAAATAGATATATTAGACATCATCAACATTAAGAACTTTTGTGCTGAGGGGCTTGTATCTAGACTATATAAAGAAGTCTTTCAGGCTGGGTGCAATGGCTCACATCTGTAATCCCAGCACTTTGGGAGGTTGAGGTGGGAGGATTATTTGAGATCAGGAGTCTGAGACAAGCTTGGCCAAAATGGTGAAACCCCATCTCTACTGAAAACACAAAAATTAGGCCAGGCATGGTGGCTCACGCCTGTAATCCCAGCACTTTGGGAGGCTGAGGCAGGTGGATCACCTGAGGTCAGGAGTTCGAGACCAGTCTGGCCAACATGGCAAAATCCCGTCTCTACTAAAAGTCCAAAATTTAGCTGGCATGGTGGCAGGCACCTATAATCCCAGCTACCCAGGAGGCTGAGGGAGGAGAAGCTTGAATCCGGGAGGCAAGGCTGCAGTGAGCCAAGATCACACCACTGCACTCCAGCCTGGGCGACAAGAGCGAGACTCCGTCTCAAAGAAAAATTAGCTGGGCAGTAGTGGCAGGTGCCTGTAATCCCAGCTACTAGGGAGGCTGAGGCCTGAACCTGGGGGGTGGAGGTTGCTGTGAGCTGAGATCACGTCATTGCACTCCAGCCTGGGTGACAGAGTGAGTGAGACTCCAACTGAAAAAAAAAAAAAAAAAAAGAACTCTTTCAATTCAGTAATAAAAAGCCAAATAACACAATTTTAAAATGAGCAAATGTCTGAATAGATGTTTACCAAGAAAGAGATACAAATAAATGGCCAATAAGCACGTGAAAAAATGGTTGACATCATTAGTCACCAAGGAGATGCAAATTGAAGCCACAGTAAGATACCATTTCACACAGTAGGATGGCTAGGATAAAAAAGTGAAATAGTAATTAAGTGTTGGTGAAGATGTGGAAAAATTAGAACTCTCATACACTACTAGTGGGAATGTAAAATGGCACAACCACTTTGGAAAACAGTCTGGGTGCTCCTCAAACAATTAAACATAAGATTACCATAAGACCCAGTGATTTCATTCTTAGGTATATGCTCAAGAGAAATGAAAACATCTGTCCACACGGACACTTGTATTCAAATGTTTGTAGCAGCATTATTGTAAGAGCCAAAAGGTGGAAACAACCCATATGTCCATCAACTAATGAACAGATAAATGAAATGTGGCACATCTATGTAATGGAATATTACTGGGCCATAAAATAGAACAAACTACTGATATACTGCCATAACATAGATGAACCTTGAAAACACCATAGTAAGGGAAAGGACCCAGTCACAAAAGACTGCATACCATAGAATTCCATGTATATAAAAGTCCAGAATAGAGAAATCTATAAAGAAAAAACCTGGATTAATAGTTGCTTAGGGCAGGGGAGGACAGGGGGAAGACAGTGAGAAAGCAGATAGCTAAAGAATAGGGGGTTTCTTCTCGAGATGATGAAAATGTTCTAAAATTGACTATAGTAATGGTTGCACATATCTGTGAACATACTAAAGGCCACCGAATCACACACTTTAAAGGGTGAATTGTATGGTATGTAAATTATATCTCAATAAAGCTGTTAAAAACAAACTAACAATAACCAAATCCACCCAAGGGTTGTATTTGATGACTTTTCAGAACATTAAAAAGCTTTGAACATCTGGTGCAGATTTCTGAAGGTTTAGCTTCATGGATCTGTTTATTTTGCAATTAATGAAGGTTAAAGGAGCATTCTCCAGCCTCTCAAAAACTGTTACTGAGATTCTAGTTATGAATCTAAGCACAAGAACAGCCCCTGTCATGTCTTTCAAAGGAGAATGTATTTGCCTTATTAACAAATCAAGAGTACTAAGTTTCTATCAAAAGAGCAGAATAAAAAAAGATTAAATGTCTTATTTGCTCACTGTTTAGAGAAGTATGCTAGTGAATAATAGGTTTAAACTTCTTTAAGAGTTACTAGCATTTCAAGTTCTTAAAAAAGGAATAATGCATTAAAGTCCATTTAAAACTTCTAAGAGTGACATCAATGACCATACAATGGAAGCTGAATGAGTATTTCAAGTTAAAATTATTTACTAGACCAACTACTGGCTATAAGCAATTAAACTAAATACAGAATTACTGAGATGGCAATAAGAGGAAAAGAAAAAGATAAATCCTGATGAAAGAGCTGTAACAATATTCTGATAGGAGGATAATAACAGAATCAGTTAGAAGCAAAACTGGAGAAAGGAGAAAAGGAAAAGCCTGTGTGAAATATTCAACTGGGTGTTGAAAAATATGATAATTTTGATAGGCTCACTTTTTTAAACTAATTTTCTCACATGTTTACCAATGACTGGATGTGCAAATGGACAACTATTTTTATCCTGTAATAAAATGAATTTCAAAAATATAAGGTAGGGCCAGGCACAGTGGCTCATGCCTGCAATCCCAGTCCTTGGGAGGCCGAGGTGAGTAGATTACTTGAGATCAGGGGTTCGAGACCAGCCTGGCCAACACGACAAAATCCAGTCTCTACTAAAAATACAAAAATTAGCTGGATGTGGTGGTGTGCACCTATAGTTCCAGCTACAGTATATATATATAATATATATATATATTTACATATATGTATATTATATATAAAAATATGTTATACACTCTATTATATATAAATATATATAATATACACTCTATTATATATAAATATATAATATACACTCTATTATATATAAATATATATAGTATAGAGCATACATAGTATATATAAATATATATAGTATATAGTATATATATGTAACTCCTGACCTCATGATCCACCCACTTGACCTCCCAAAGTGCTAGGATTACAGGCATGAGTCACTGCGCCCATCCAGTAATTTTTTTTAAACGCTCTCCTGTACCTGTGTCTTATGTTTAGCCAAAAAAGGTTGAAAATTGAGTTTCTAGACTTAACCATTATTTTTCCTGTCTGAAAGGATAGTGGGAGGGGTCAAGCCTCTAAAAGGGACATATGTGGGCCAGGCACAGTGGCTCATACCTGTAATCCCTGTACTTTGGGAGGCTGAGGCAGGTGGATCAAAAGGTCAAGCAATCAAGACCATCCTGGCCAACATGGTGAAACCTTGCCTCTACAAAAAATACAAAAATTAGCTGGGCGTGGTGGTGCATGCCTGTAGTCCCAGCTACTCGGGAGGCTGAGGCAGGAGAATCGCTTGAACCCGGGAAGCGGAGGTTGCAGTGAGCCGAGATCACGCAACTGCACTCCAGCCTGGAGACAGAGCAAGACAGCAAGACTCTATCTAAAAAAAAAAAAAAAGGAGATCTCTGCACATTGGCAGCAATGTGAATGAATAAAAGGATTAAGGATTACTGAATATTTGTCAGTTAGAGGACAGCCAATTCAGTGTCTATAAGAATAAATCACTCTTGACTATTCTTTCAGAAGGAAAACAAATTTACAGAGAAAAGGGAGAAACAATGAATTTATTTGATTTTTGGAAAAATCTTTGAAAAATTTTCACACAAATAGCTATTCCTTAGTTGAGTTAGCCTAGGGTTTCACTGTGAGAAAAGAATTAACATCGAGGTAGTAGGGCAGAGACCTTACTAAATGGAGAAGTGTAAATTGTGATATTTACTGAGGAAGCAATTCTGGGTCAGTCCAATTTAATGGTTTATTATGTTTTGGAAAAGACAGTAAATTCTCTACATTTGAAAATGATACTACATTTTTATAGGGAATGAGATGTCACAATGACAAGGATAAACTATGCAAAGCAAAAACAGCAGACAATTTTGGCCTATATATAAGTTAACAAGCACATTAGTGGGAAAATCATCCAAGCTCTAGTTATACATGGATTTGATTGCTGAGTCACAATGGGGCACAGGAATCTAGGCGTCACTGAGGCTGCTTTTTAAAGATACCCCAATGTGCTGTTGACATTAAAAAAATCAGCACAAAGTTATTGGAAACAAGGCAACTGACATTGTTGATTTTCCTATCCATGAACAACATGGCTGTCATGACTCCTCTCAGCACATTTGGCTCCGAGACCTAGAAGCATGAATAGAAGGAGCTGGCCATGCAGGGGCATGCTTTTCTACACTGTGCAATCATATCACACAGCATGACCATGCTTATGTATAAGGACAGAATGTGGGTTGGCCACATCACTGGTAAGAACCCAGACAACATTTCTTGGGCTCTGATAGGCACCAGAAAATGGAAAGATGTTTATTGAGAAGTTACAATGTGAAAGGCACTCTGCTGGGTTTAGGAAGGATACGTAGATAAATTAGACAGTGTGCTTGTGTACTTGAACTCCAAGCCTACTTAGAGAAATAAAACTATTGCAATATGGAGGAGTTGGTAATTATGCTATCTGAGAGGTATGGTTGTGGGTGTTCAGAGGAAAGGGAAACCAAATTCTGTCATTTATTTATTCATGTTAGTTCAACTAACATGTATTAAGTACCACTATTCATTCATGTATTGATCAACATTTATTTACTACTATGTGCCAGCCACTTTTCTAGGTGCTGGGATGTAGCAGTGAACAAGACAAGGTCCCTGTTCTCATGAAGTTAAGACAAATTTTTTTAAAGGATCAAAATAGACATGATAACATCAAATAGATAAGTGCTATGAAGAAAACAAAACAAATGGATGTGATGGAGTGGCTGGAGGTTGGTGGTTCCTTTATATGGAATCAGAACAAGCCTCCCAGAGAGGTGACATCTGACACCTGTTGATTAGAAGAAGCCTGCTGTGGGAAGATGCTCAGGAAGAGCTTTCTAGGCAGAGGGAACAGCAAGTGTGAAGGCCCTAAGGTGGGAAGGAGCTTGGTGTGCTTGAAAAGCAGAAGAAAGACCAGTTATTGCTCAGCAAGCCTGGAGAACCCAGACAGACAAGGCTGGAAGAAGACCTCGTTCTTCCTTTTGTGGATCCCTCAACCCTCACAGCCCAACAGAAAAAAGAGAACATGTCAGTAAGTACGTGATAACGTGCAGATTGCACAGATTTACAAGGGAGATCAATTTTATTTTAAATGTGAAACAGGAGTGAAAGATCATAAGTTATGAATTATATTTTCAGAAAGAACTAGGAGTATAATGCTGAGAAAGAGGGACTATGGACACTATGGACCAGCATATGACAAACACACAAAAATCTGGACATGGGGTGAATGCGGTGGCTCATGCCTGTCATCCCAACAGTTTAGGAGGCCAAAGTGGGCAGATACCTTGAGTCCAGGAGTTCGAGACCAGCTTGAGCAACATGGTGAAATCCCATCCCTACAATAAAATAAAATAAAATAAAATAAAATAAAATAAAATAAAAAATTAGCCAGGCATGGTGGTGCATACCTGTAGTCCTGGCTACTGGGGAGGCTGAGATGGGAGGATCACTTGAACCCAGGAGGTGGAGATTGCAGTGAGCCAAGATCACACCATTGCACTCCAGCCTGGGGGACAGAGCAAGACTGTATCCCAAAAGAAAAACAAAAAATCTGGACACCAGGCTAAGAATAAGCTGTACTGTGGGAGCAGAGGCAGCTGCAAGAGTGGGCAAAGAGGGTATTGTCCAGGGCTGGGACAGGGGCTGCAAGGCTAAGCTCCTTACACTGCAGGGTTTGAATGATCCCTAAAAGGTCAGTCAAATCCACCTCCTTTTCCACCAGAAACCTCTCAGGACTCACTCTGGGGAAGTGAAACACTTTACATGTCACGCCCTGCAATGTATTATTAGGGCTTCATTTCTTTGGATTTTTTTTTTTAATTTATTTTGAGACAGAGTCTTGCTCTGTCACCTAGGCTGTGGTGCAGTGGTGCTATCTCGGCTCACTGCAATCTCTGCCTCCCAGGTTCTCTGCCTCCCAGGTTCAAGCAATTCTCCTGCCTCAGGCTCCTGAGTAGCTGGGACTACAGGTGCACACCACCATACCCGGCTAATTTTTTGTATTTTAGTAGAGATGGGGTTTCACAGTGTTGCCCAGGCTGGTCTCGAACTCCTGAACTCAGGCAATCCGCCCACCTTGGCCTCCCAAAGTGATAGGATTACAGGCATGAGCCACCACGCCAGGCCCCATTTATTTGGATATTTAGTCTTCAAGAGGTCTCTGTTACAAGAGAATGGCAGCACCTTGGTATGAACTTTATATATGATTGTAGTCCTTCCATCTTTATAACAAGGCAAGAGATAGTAATGAGGCACTTGCAGTTTTTGAAGCAGAACAGAGTAAAGAGATTGTTTTAAGGAGGCAGCATTCACAGCCTTGTGAGCCAGGTACACTGTTCATGGACTTGCCTCATTGTGGAACCTAGAGAAAATTTATTATTTGAAGTCCCAGTTTCCTCATCTGAAAGAATGTCAGCCTGAGAGATTTGTTACAGAGATTTAATTGGGTAATTTAAATGAAAGTGCCTGCCAGATTCAGTAAATGTTCAGTGGTCATTTTTCCCACTCAAGCCTGTGGCCCCAATTCACCCAAATCCTGGAGGCCCACTCTGGGTGGGGAATAGGGAGTCCACAGACCTTAAAGAGAAAGGGCAGAAAGAAGGTGAGGCCATTAGGAGAAGCTGGTACTACTTACGAGGCAATGAATTGAGGAAAGATGTGTGAAAAATGAAATTTAGCCTCATTCCAAAAAGGATTCTGAGAAGAGAAACTCTGGAACTTCTGCAGTAATGCATTTTCTCCCTTCTTAATGCAGAAAGCTAATACATACATTGGTTTCAAGGGTGTTAACATATAATAGGGCTAAAATCATTTATTTCCAGGATTTTGATAACAAAATCCAAACATAAGAACTAGCAACCCACTTGCCAGAATTTAAACCAAGTTAAGCTCAAATCAATGCACAGTATATCCAACAAGGGAAAACATTTTTTACACTGCCTGACCTGGGATTCCAGCAATCTTCAGCTATGTAAATTCATAGGCCCTTTTAATACCACGTTAGTCTAGGTTCACATCAATTGTTTCTTGCCAGGAAAATGAGTTTTTCATTTGGAGATGGCTCAATGCCAGACCGAACAGGGCTTTTTAGAGACATTGGAACTCTCAAATGTCACCAGTCACAGTCAATGCAATTTCAAGCTCATGAGATTTTAGTTAATGCAATTATTTGAAGAACTGAGAAGGCAGAAAGGAGGATGCTGATATCAGAGGGATTGCAAAATCTATTGAAATGGCATCTACTGAAGAAGGAATCAGGTGACCTATGTGAGGCTCTTAGTTCTATTAATAAACCAAGGTAGGACTTAATTGGATGAAGTGACAGATGTCTAGTATTTTTCATTCTTAATGTACACACAACAGGTTCAAACCAGCCTAGCAGAGATTCAGGCACTCACTCGGTGGATTGGCCAATTTAGTCTGAGGCAAGGAGGCACTCCCAAACATACCAGACTCCTTGGAAATATGTTAAGTGGTATTGATGATGGCCAGGGCTGCCAAGGATGTCAAATGTATTTAAAAGTGAGTGGAGCCCAAGCCTGCTGCCCTCTGGGTGGAGACATGGTTGATTTCAGGAGGATATGGTTCCTTTTTTATAGTGTGAGCAGGAGGCCCCCAGCCAAGGATCTTACCTGACACAGACAACATCAATATAATATGACGTATGCTAGAGATGCAGCTCTTGTCTTTGTGAAAATGGTGAGAATGGTGTTATTGGTATGAGCAGCATTTGCCTTCTTGTTTTATTTTCTCTGTTTAATTTCCTTTTAGGAAGGGCAGTACAACATTAAGCTGAAGGCAGACTATCAGCTAGATTCCCTGGGTTTCAACACTGGCTCTTCCACTGGCTAAATGAGTGATATTAGGCAAGTCACTTTACCTCCATGTACCTCAGTTTCCCCATATATAATAGTGATAACAGTAGCATCTACCCCAAAGATTTACTTTGAGGAATTCATAAACACACACACACACTCACACACATACACACCACACGAACTGTTTAGAGCATGCCTAGCATGTGGTAATTAATAAAGTTGGTTATTATATTTCTGTGTGGTTGATTAAAAAAATACATATTTGCTATAAAACAACCAGTATACAAAAAATTTTTAAATGAAAACAACCCATTACCATCCATATTCTCACTATCCACAGGCAATGGAAACATTTTGGGAAAGAAATACAAGGTAGAAGCAACCATTTAACTATGTAATATTTATTCTTTCCTTCTTCCTTGTTAACCACATCTTGATTTTGTTGTGGGTAGCAAACTATATTTCCCAGCCTTCCTTGCAAATAAGATCGTGCATGTGACTAATTTATGGTAAATGGAAGTTGTTGGGTGGGGCTTCTAGGAGAGCTCATTTAAAAAAGTCTAAATCAGCTGGATTTTATTCCATTTTGTCATCAATCTTCCTCCTTCCTGCTGTCTAAAACATGGGCGTGATGGCTGAAGTTTCAGCAACCAACTTGTAAAGCTGAGTATAAAAAGCACACCATGGGGATGGCGGAATAAAAAACTAGAATAAGACTGAGCCTCTAAGGACATTATAGAACAGCTACACTCACCAGGAACTGCTGTCTTCTGGATCTTTCATTTGGTGAGAGGAAATCTCTTCTTGTTGAAGCCACTAACTATTGGAAATGTCTGTTTTCATATAACTAAACTAGATTCTTGAGTACTTCCATTGTTTCTACCTTGTATTAAATCCTCTGTTTCCTGAATCTCCTGGTTTTCTTTTCCTTGGTTGATTCCCCTGTGTTGGTGGAGCATATCCCAGGTAACTTCATGAGAAAGGTACATCACATACAAACTGTTTGAGATTTAAGAATTTAGGTAAAATACTTGTTTATCTGCTACATCAAAGGTCAGAATAACAGTCGCTTAAATAAGATAGAAGTTTATATCTGTCACATAACACTCTGAACATAAGGGCCCAAGGCTAATACGGTAAACTCTGGCTACTCTATTACTATTTGCATCTTCAACAAGCAGCTTTTTGTGGTCCATATTGGCTGCTTCCGCTCCTTCTATTACAGCTACATTTCAGTCGGAAAGAAAGAAGAGGTAGAAAGAGCAATCTCCTTTCTCTTTAGGACATGGGCCAGAAGTTGCACATATCATTTCAACTCTCATCCCACTTTACAGAACCTAGTCACATGGTCACACCTAGATGCCAGGAAGGATCAGAAATACAGTCTTTTGCAGGGCAACCAATAGAAGCCATACAGCATTTATTACTACAGAAGAAGAGGCCAGGCGTGGTGGCTCACACCTGTAATCCCAGTGCTTTAGAAAGCCAAAGTGGGAGGACCACTTGAGACCAGGAGTTCAAGACCAAACAGGGCAACATAGCAAGACCCTGTCTCTACAAAAAGTTTCTTAACAATTAGGTGGCTGTAGCAGACCCAGTTTGAAACCAGGTTACTTTTGCCAGAGCTTTTGTTCCTTCCCCTATACCTGTCAGCCTCCGAAGCAATCTGAAATGGCCTTGCTATGCCATATAGTTTACTACTTTTTTTTTTTTTTAAAGACAGGGTCTTACTCTGTTGCCCAGGCTGGAGTGCAATGGCATGATCTCACTGCAGCCTCAACCTCCTGGGCTTAAGCAATCCTCCTGCCTCAGCCTCCCCAGTAGCTAGAACTACAGGTGTTCACCACCAAAACCAGCTAATCTTTAAAAAAATTTTTAGAGATGATGTCTCGCTGTGTTGCCCAGGCTGGTCTTTGTTCTCCCACCTTAGCCCCAAAAAGCACTAGGATTATGGGCATGAACCACCATGTCCAGCCTAGTTTGGTATTTTTAAAGCACAGGTCATTTCTCAGGGGCACTCTCTAATAAAGTTATATGATGTGCCTTTAAAATAGCAGTAGGCCAATGCCATTGGCTATAGAGTATCATTATGGACAGATGTCCATCAAAGTCTATATTACCTTGCAACACAGTGGAGTATCAAAGCCCCGTTAGTGCCCTGCAGTGATCATTGTGTGAAATAGCCCACTAGGTTTTCTGCAAGGCCTGTCGCCTGCCCACAGGACAACACACAGGGCTGCCCCAGACTGTTTCTTCCTCCTGGCCACACAGTCCTCTAGGCTGGAGTGGGCAGAGGCTCTGCAAGCAACATTACTGGGATGCAGGACCATGTGCCCGCTTGCTGTGTGTTGCTGCCTGCACACTGTGGCTGCTGCTTTCTGCTCTATCTATACCCTATAGTCTTTAGACCATGATGCTCAGATCTCTCAGGCATGTTGCTGACGGAGCAGAAATTCCAAATTTTGTTAAGTTCTCAAAGCAGTTACTGTTGAGAGAGTATCTGTGTCTAGGTTTTGAATTCCACCTATTTGGAAGCTGCAAACTGAGTGTTCATTTTGCAGGATCAGTAGTGGCCTTACATCATCAACAACAAACATTTGCTGAAAGCCTCTTATGTCTAGAGCTGTGGGCAGCTACCTTTGTGGTGTAATTGGATCTCCTCTAGAATCAGGCTTTCACCCTGTAACTGCTCAATGTAGTCTAGGAGGTTATGAATCCCTCAACCCAGGTGAACAGAGACATTAATTGACCCATGACTAACCAGCTTTTGACAAGATGCTTCCCTGTGGCAAGATGTGGGGCTGCTAAATTTCATTGAGACACAGGTAGTCCAAAGCACAAGCACTCTGGGGGTGGTGAGGCATTGCAGCAGGAAGAATACAAGGTGAGTAGAAAAGCTGGAAAGAGTTTGTTGAATGTGTACCATGTGTCAGACATTATGTATACAATAGCTGGTGTAAGTCAGGCTCCCCAGGAAATAGATTCTGAAATGGAGGTTTGAATGTAGAGGTTCATTGGGAAGTGATCTCAGCACCAATGCCTGAGAGGACTGAAGTAAACAGGATAGGACAGAGGAAAGAGTGGAAGAATAGCACAGTTGCAATAGAGGTTTCAACCAATCCTCCTACCAGAAGCTGCTAGAACTGGGGTGGTCCTTCAGAGGTATCCTAAGTTGAAGTAAGGGAGTGGGCCTTCTTGCTCTTACCACACACAGTTGATAAGTCATCAGATGCCAGATGCCCCTGTGGAGGGGCATAATTTTGGACTCAATACCTTCAGCTAAAGGCAATTTCTGGAAGAGGCTCAGTTATGAACTGTTAACAGGTAACTCTCTTGGCAGGAGGGGAAGGAGAGGAAGAGTGCCTTGATCCTGAAAGGGTGATCTGGGCAGCACACCACAACATCCACTACATTATATTATTTCATCCACAGGACAATCCTATGAAGTTATCATTATAATTGCCATTTTAAAATGGGGAAACTGGCTCGGCACAGGGGCTCACGTCTGTAATCCTAGCAATTTGGGAGGCTGGGTGGGTAGATTGCTTGAGCCCAGGAGTTGGAGAACAGCCTGGGCAACATGGTGAAACCCCGCCTCTACAAAAAAATACAAAACTTAGTTGGGCGTGTTGGCGCACGCCTGTAGTCCCAGCTACGGCAGGCTGGGGTGAGAGGATCACTTGAGCCTGGGAGGCGGAGGTTCCAGGGAGCTGAGATTGCACCACGGCACTCCAGCCTGGGTGATAGGAGTGAAATCCTGCCTCGAAAAAATAAATTTTTTAAAAAAGGGGGAAACTGAGGCTGGGGAAGTTTATCTAACTTGTCTACGCTCATATAGCTGGGCTAGATTGACTAAAACATCCATATGCTTTCTACTACCCTACCCTGCCTCAGAAAAGAAAAAACAAAGCAGGGAGGGCATGGAAAAACGCTGGAGACAGCCTCACCCACTGCACAATTTTGTCAGAAATGGATCAGAAGATGCAGATTACAAAGTGGTTATGAGCACAGTCTCTGGAGCTACCCTAACTGGTTTGTATCTCAGCTTCATTGCTTACCAACCTTCGGCAAGAATTTAACCTCTCCATGCCCCAGTTTTCTCATTTGTGAAATGGAGATAATAATAGTACATGCCTCACAGGGTTATTACAAAGCTTAAATGAAAGAATAAATGCAGCACATGCCAGGGCCTAGGACGGTGCCAGGCCTATGATAAGCCCCTGGTAAACTTTAGCTACTATTATAACATTCCCATTTATGGTAACTCTTTTGACAGTACAGAAAATACTCTCTTTAGGGGTTCTGCTGAGACTTGCCTACCATTTCAAAGAATGATGCCTGTCCCTGAGCACCACACACAGCCTCATCACCAGTGAAGGCTCTGGATGTTCCATAGATCTGAATAATTTTAAAAATCCAGCTTTTAGATGGTCAGGGTGACTCCTGAAATATGAAAGGGAACAAGTACCAACCACACCTACACCTCCAAAGTATAATCCTGGAGGCAGAATAATAAAAGAAAACTGTAAAAAACAGCTCTTTATTGTCTGCCAAACAAAATACCTTTTATTGAAGTCAACATTTTAGAAATCTTGGACAGTGCATGAGTGGAAGCTATTCAGTTCTCAAAGAAGTCTCAGTTGAGTTTTGTAATCCAAATCCCACAGCCTGGGGAGAAAGATCATTAACCTTATTGCTGCAATTTCACCGCCACTTCCTCTGGATAGCAAAGCTCAGGGAGTTAAATCCTCAGTGCATGTTTCTTAGGTGTGTAGCCCATTTGTGACTGTATATCCCCTAGCCCCACTGGAGCCACTCAGTGGGTTCTGTCACAGCTCAGTTCTGCCTACCATGTAGCCATGTGATAAAAGGACCTGAAAATTTAAATCAATCACTCCTTTAAAAAATAACTTTTTTTTTTTTTTTTTTTGAGACGGAGCCTGGCTCTGTCGCCCAGGCTGGAGTGCAGTGGCCGGATCTCAGCTCACTGCAAGCTCCGCCTCCCGGGTTTACGCCATTCTCCTGCCTCAGCCTCCCGAGTAGCTGGGACTACAGGCACCTGCCACCTCGCCTGGCTAATTTTTTTTTATTTTTTAGTAGAGACGGGGTTTCACCATGTTAGCCAGGATGGTCTCGATCTCCTGACCTCGTGATCCGCCCGTCTCGGCCTCCCAAAGTGCTGGGATTACAGGCTTGAGCCACCGCGCCCGGCCAAAAATAACTTTTAAGAAGAAAATCATTTAACCAAGCATAGTGGGTTAAATGTTGGCCTCCAAAAAGATGTGTCCACTTGGAACCTGTGAATGTGACCTTATTTAGAAAAAGGGACCTAGTGCAGTGGCTCGTGCCTGTAAACCCCAGCACTTTAGGAGGCCAAGGCCGGCGGATGGCTCAAGCTCAGGAGTTCGAGACCAGACTAGGCAACGTAGTGAGATCTCGTCTCTACTAAAAATTAAAAAAAAAAAAAAGCCAGCTGTGGTGGCGCATACCTGTGGTTCTAGCTACTCGAGAGGCTGAGGTGGGAGGATAGCTTGAGCCTGGGAGGTCAAGGTTGTCCTGAGCTGTGATCATGTCACTGTACTCCAACTTGCATGACAGCATGAGACTTTGACTCAAAAAAAAAGAAAGAAAGAAGAAGGAAGGAAGGAAGGAAAGAAAGAAAGAGGAAGGGAAGGGAAGAAAGAGAGGGAAAGAAAGAAAGAAAGACAGAGAGAGAGAGAGAGAGAGAGAGGGAGGGAGGGAGGGAGGGAGGGAAGGAAGGAAGGAAGGAAGGAAAGAAGGAAGGAA
>NW_016803103.1:546836-557401 GCF_001698545.2 Rhinopithecus bieti
ATTGGAATAGTTTCAGAAGGAATGGTACCAGCTCCTCTTTGTACCTCTGGTAGAATTTGGCTGTGAATCCGTCTGGTCCTGGAATTTTCTTGGTTGGTAGGCTATTATTGCCTAAATTTCAGAACCTATTATTTGTCTACTCAAGTATTCAACTTCTTCCTGGTTTAGTCTTGGGAGCGTGTATGTGTCCAGGAATTTTTCCATTTCTTCTAGATTTTCTAGTTTATTTGAGTAGAGGTGTTTATAGTATTCTCTGATGGTACTTTGTATTTCTGTGGGATTGGTGGTGATATCCCCTTTATCATTTTTTATTGTATCTATCTGATTCTTCTCTCTTTTCTTCTTTATTAGTCTTGCTAGTGGTCTATAAATTTTGTTGATCTTTTCAAAAAACCAATTCCTGGAATCACTGATTTTTGAAGGTTTTTTTGTGTCTCTATCTCCTTCAGTTCTGCTCTGATCTTAGTTATTTCTTGCCTTCTGCTAGCTTTTGAATGTGTTTGCTCTTGCTTCTCTAGTTTTTTAATTGTGATGTTAGGGTGTCAATTTTAGATCTTTCCTGCTTTCTCTTGTGGGCATTTAGTGCTATAAATTTCCCTTTACACACTGCTTTAAATGTGTCCCAGAGGTTCTGGTATGTTGTGTTTTTGTTCTCATTAGTTTCAAAGAACATCTTTATTTGTACCTTCATTTTGTTATGTACCCACTAGTCATTCAGGAGCAGGTTGTTCAGTTTCCATGTAGTTGAGCGGTTTTGAGTGAGTTTCTTAATCCTGAGTTCTAGTTTGATTGCACTGTGGTCTGAGAGACAGTTTGTTATAATTTCTGTTCTTGTACATTTGCTGAGGAGTGCTTTACTTCCAACTATGTGATCAATTTTGGAATAAGCGTGATGTGGTGCTGAGAAGAATATACATTCTGTTGATTTGGGGTGGAGAGTTCTGTTGATGTCTACTAGGCCCGCTTGGTGCAGAGTTGAGTTCAATTCCTGGATATCCTTGTTAACTTTCTGTCTCGTTCATCTGTCTAATGTTGACAGTGGGGTGTTAAAGTGTCCCATTATTATTGTAAGGGAGTCTAAGTCTCTTTGTTGGTCTCTAAGGACTTACTTTATGAATCTGGGTGCTCCTGTGTTGGGTGCATATATATTTAGGATAGTTAGCTCTTCCTGTTGAATTGATCCCTTTACCATTATGTAATGACCTTCTTTGTCTCTTTTGATCTTTGTTGGTTTAAAGTCTGCTTTATCAGCAGCAACCCCTGCCTTTTTTTGTTTTCCATTTGCTTGGTAGATCTTCCTCCATCCCTTTATTTTGAGCCTATGTGTGTCTCTGCACTTGAGATGGGTATCCTGAATACAGCACACTGATGGGTCTTGACTCTTTATCCAATTTGCCAGTCTGTGTCTTTTAATTGGTGCATTTACCCCATTTACATTTAAGGTTAATATTTTTATGTGTGAATTTGATCCTGTCATTATGATGTTAGCTGGTTATTTTGCTCAATAGTTGAGGCAGCTTCTTCCTAGTATCAATGGTGTTTACGATCTGGCATGTTTTTGCAGTGACTGGTACCAGTTGTTCCTTTCCATGTTTAGTGCTTCCTTCAGGAGCTCTAGTAAGGCAGGCCTGGTGGTGACAAAGTCTCTCAGCATTTGTTTGTCTGTAAAGGATTTTATTTCTCCTTCACATATGCAGCTTAGTTTGGCTGGATATGAAATTCTGGGTTGAAAATTCTTTTCTTAAAGAATGTTGAGTATTGGCCCCCCACTGTCTTCTAGTTTGTAGAGTTTCTGCTGAGAGAGCCGCTGTTAGTCTGATGGGCTTCCCTTTTTGGGTAACCTGACCTTTCTCTCAGTGCTCTTAACATTTTTTCCTTTGTTTCCACTTTGGTGAATCTGACAATTATGTGTCTTGGAGTTGCTCTTCTCGAGGAGTATCTTTGTGGCTTTCTCTGTATTTCCTGAATTTGAATGTTCTGCCAACTCCTTTATGTCAGACTTCTGGCCTCCACAACTATGAAAGAATAAACTCCTGTTGTTTTAAGCCACCAAGTTTGTGATAATTTATTATGGCAGCCACAGGAAACTAATACACCAAGAATGGCCAACTCAAATGGATAGTCTTGCTTCATTGTTTCCTTTGTAACCTATATGTGTGTGTGTGTGTGTATGTGTGTGTATATATATATGCATGTATATATATATATGTGTGTGTGTGTGTGTATATATATGTATACACACACACACACATATATATGTGCTATCCATCAAGATGTTTATAATTTTTTTTGGAGACAAGGTCTCCCTCTGTCACCGAGGCTGGAGTGTAGTGGTGAGATCATAGTTCATTGCAGGCTTGAACTCCTGGTCTCAAGCAATCCTCTCACCTCAGCCTCCCCTCCCCAATTGCTGGGACTACAGGTGCACACCATCACATCCTGCTAATTTTTTTTTTTTTTTTTTTTAGAGATGGAGTCTCACTATGTTGCCCAGGGTGGTCTCAAACTCCTGGCCTCAAACTCCTGGTCTCAAGCAATCCCCTCACCCTAGCCTCCCAAACAGCTGGGATTACAGGCATGAGCCACCACAACTGGCCCTTGTTTATGATTTTTAAATATATTCAGTAAATTAAAATACAAGTTGTAAACAGTATGATCCAATTTTATTTTGAAACAATACATGACAACTGTCCATTACCCAATGAGTGTTTGCACTACATATTTTTCTGAATAAATAATTAGAAAGCTTTAAACCCATATAGCATCAATGGATAGGTTCCAGATCCTAATCTGTTGTCCAGATTTGAGGAAGTTACTTCTGGGATTGAGCCAATCTTTCTCAATTGTGTGGAAATATTCAGTTCTTTTCCCATCAATAGACCCAGACCAGAGATTAAAAACTCAAATACCTGTAGAAGCCAGGCAGAAATACTCTTTAAGGATGTTGGTACCATAAAAGACATTCAGGCAAACGGGAAAGAACATTCTTGTCTTGAGTTGGAGCTCCAGCTCATCCCCAACTGCCTGTTGTCACAGAGAAGTTAGGCTGAATGTTACCAAATCTTCTGGTTTTAAAAGGTACTGGAAATTTCAGTTTTATATGAAAACTTCTGTTTTTTAAATGCAAGCATCTAGTTCACATTCTCTTAAAACATTTTTCAGGCAAAATAAAATCCAGAAGCTCAGTCCTTTAAGTTTCCACTTGGGATTTAGACCTTTATAAATAAAGACCATTTCATTCTTGCCAGAGGTTAAAAGAAATCTAGGCTTCAGAACACAATGCCTAGGCTTCTTTGTTGGAAGAGATCTGGAAAAATTCCTCTCATTCTTTGCTGATGAGCCTACAACCTTGAACACAAGATACAGTTAACTCTGTAATCAAGTTATTCTGCCACGTGAAATTTTTCACAAATTGTCCTGCTGAGTAAACACTGTGCCAAATATATGGTATATTTCAATGCATGGTAGATCATCATCACAATGATTAGTATGAGTTTTCTCCTCCTCCTTTGGATAGTCCAACAGTAGAGATAGGGGTAGGATAATGTGATACCCAAGAAATGGTAGAAGAGCCTTTATTTCTCAGGCCATCATAGTAGCAGATGCTTATTGACCAAGCCTACAGGGTCTGCTCTAAGGTGAAGGACCCTATTCTCTCTATTATGCTTAGTGCCAAGCAGAGTCATAGTAAACTTCCATCATGGCACCAAAGGCAATGGTTCTTGGTGTTCAGTCTGGTCCCCCAGCACCACTGCTCCCCATGCCCATCAATGTCCAGTCCCTTCTGGGGTACAACATGGGACAAACTGTTCCACTTAGCCCCCTTCAGCCTTTGGTGTCCCTCTGCTTCTTGGATAATCCAGCACCTTTAGGAACCTAGGGCTTGAGAGTTTGGGGAAGGAAAAGCATTTTAATGACGCCAGAGAACAAAAGCAGTCTCACTTGACTGCTTGAAGTGGGTCAAAGACCAAGAGAGAAAAATTCTACTTACTGTTTTCATGCTTTCTTACTGTAAGAAACCTAAGAGAAATTAATCTCTCAATGGATCCAGCCACCACATTATCGTATTCAGGAGAAATGTCCCTAAATTCTAGACTTTTGAGTCTGCCCTAGAGTCAGAAATCACTGATCTCTGTCTGCATTTGGAGAAGTTAACAAACCAAGTAGTGCCCAGGAATGTCCATAATAAACCAAAGGCATAGCCAAGAGAGGCAGAGAGGCATTTGTGTTGGGAAGGACCACAGGAACACTCTCACTACACTGCAGCTCCACAAAGCTTTGTTCTCCTGCCTAGGTCTAGAGGAAAGTCTCTTGAGGCCAGGATATTATAGATGACTTCTAGGACTGGAACAGTGACTTGCTCCTAGTAGGGTTCAATAAACTTGTTGCTTAATTGTCTCCAAGAAGCTATGCGAAAGTGAGAAAGCCTCAGTCTCTCTGTTTCAGCTTCTCCAAATGTGACTAACGGCAGCAACCCTGTCTATTGCTGAGAACTGCTGTGCAGATCAAAACAAATATATGTATTTTTAATTGTAGGCAATGTGCTTGTAAATTTGCATTTTGAAAAGCTAGAAATGCCCTTGAGTAAACTGCCAACTCCTTGCAGAAAAGATAAAGGAAATTTTGTTCCGCCCAGAACAAAAAGATCCTGGCTAGTCCATTAAAACATAGCCTTGCAGTATTATCTAAGAATTTGTTACACACTTTGTAAGCTTTGTTAGCTAGAATGATTAGATAGATAACTGTGATTTTGAACTATGACATCTATTCCAAAAGGTTTTAGAAACAACGTGCATAACCATATAACTAAAGATTCAAAGTAAACAGGTCTTTTAAGGTTTATCTAGGCTATGTAATGACAATACAAACAGGCATTTTGATAACAAAGCAGTATGAGGTCAGCACTTACAATTCTATGTGAGTCTGGAATGTAAAATCATGGGCAGTTTGACATCCTCCATATTGTCTCTGTTCTAGCTCAGGAGACTGTACAGTCTACTTTTCAAACTCCAAAGCTTAAGATGATGGAACAAATGCCTTCAACTGTTTGTTTAGACTTTTCACTCTTAGGCTCACTTAAAAAAAATTAGCAGTAATACTCTACTAATAAATTCAGTCATTCCTTTTTTTTTTTTTTTTTTTTTTTTTGAGATGGAGTTTCGCTCTTGTCACTCAGGCTGGAGTGCAATGGCACGATCTCGGCTCACCGCAACCTTTACCTCCCGGGTTCAAGCAATTCTCCTGCCTCAGCCTCTCAAATAGCTGGGATTACAGGCATATGCCACTACGTCTGGCTGATTTTGTATTTTTAGTAGAGATGGGGTTCCTCCATGTTGGTCAGGCTGGTCTCGAACTCCCGACCTCAGGTGATCCACCTGCCTTGGCCTCCCAAAGTGCTGGGATTACAGGCATTAGCCACCACGCCCAGCCCAGTCATTCCATGTTTTGTAGGGGAAAAAAACTTGAAAAAATATTGAAATAATTATTATATAGTACTTTAAAAATGTTTTTCAGACAGTTTTAAGACAATAATAAAATAAAAGAATTATAGAGGTTTAGGAAACATAAAAGAAATAGTCACTGGTCTAATTTTNGGCTCACCGCAACCTTTACCTCCCGGGTTCAAGCAATTCTCCTGCCTCAGCCTCTCAAATAGCTGGGATTACAGGCATATGCCACTACGTCTGGCTGATTTTGTATTTTAGTAGAGATGGGGTTCCTCCATGTTGGTCAGGCTGGTCTCGAACTCCCGACCTCAGGTGATCCACCTGCCTTGGCCTCCCAAAGTGCTGGGATTACAGGCATTAGCCACCACGCCCAGCCCAGTCATTCCATGTTTTGTAGGGGAAAAAAACTTGAAAAAATATTGAAATAATTATTATATAGTACTTTAAAATGTTTTCAGACAGTTTTAAGACAATAATAAAATAAAAGAATTATAGAGGTTTAGGAAACATAAAAGAAATAGTCACTGGTCTAATTTTATAAACAAAGAAACTGGCCCGAGAGTTCTGGGTGAACTGACCTGCTCAAATTGGTGTTAGTAAATCATAACCAAATTTGTTGCAACAACAACAACAACAACAACAAAAATCTTTTTCTTTTTTTGAATCTTGCTCTGTCGCCCAGGCTGGAGCGCAGTGGTGTGGTCTCAGTTTACTGCAACCTCTGCCTCCTGGGCTCAAGCAATTCTCAGTCCTCAGCCTCCTGAGTAACTGGGATTACAGGTGTGAGCCACTATGCCCAGCTAATTTTTGTATTTTTGGTAAAGACTGGGTTTCCCCATGTTGGCCAGGCTGGTCTCGAGCGCCTGGGCTCAAGTGATCCACCCGCCTCTGCCTCCTGTTAGATATGAGTTCTCAATTTCTTTTCAAAGAGTCAATATGTCACTATGTTCAATTCTTTGCCTTCTACTTTTAAACTTAACTTCCTCATAAAGCAACCTTTTTCGACTAACTGCTCCACCCTGACTCATTTCAATCACCGGCACCACCCTGACTCATTCCGATTACCTACTCCACCATGACTCATTCCGATTACCTGCTCTGTCATAACCATTTTTCCTGCCAAACCACTGACCCCGTTACTCTCTTTAAATTAGCCAATCGGAATTAGTTTAGCCTGTGCCGTCTAACCCTAGCCAATAGGGGAACAACACAGCAGCAGGGGCCAAGTGCCTCAGGGATAGGAAACCCTTTCCCTTCCTTGTCCAAGTGTGCGCTCACCATTGCTCCATCTGTAAGGGTGCGCCCTTCTCTGGAAGTAACTTACCTTGCTGAGAATTAAAAAGATAATTTTATATTCGAGTGCTATTTCTTTTGCTGCACTGAAACTTTATTTATAACACTCCCAAAGTGCTGGGATTACAGGGGTGAGCTACCACGCCTGGTCAAAAAGTCTATTGATAGAGAATCCTTTTTTTTTTTTTGAGTCGGAGTTTTGCTCTTTCTCCCAGGCTGGAGTGCAGTGGCGCGATTTCTGCTCATTGTGACCTCCGCCTCCTGGTTTCAAGGAGTTCTCCTGCCTCAGCCTCCCTAGTAGCTGGGATTATAGGTGTGAGCCACCGCGCCTGGCCACAGATTGGTGTATTTGTGTATGCACACTAGGACACCAAAATCCACGGATACTCAAGTCCCTAATATAAAATGGCATAGTATTTTCATATAACCCATGCACATCCTCCTGTATACTTTAAATCATCTGTAGATTACTTGTAACATCTGATACAGTATAAAAGCTACGTAAATAGTTGTTATATCATATTGTTTGGGGAATAATGACAAGAAAGCGAAAAGTGTATACATGTTGAGTACAGACACAACTTTTTTCTGAATATTTTTTATCTGAGGTTGGTTGAATCCACAGATGCTGAACCCACGGATACGGATGGCTGACCACCGTTGTTACTCCTTCACTTCGAGGCATCAGGTTTTATCCTTTGGATTTAGACAGGACTAGGATACCCATATCAATCTTAATTACATTACACTTCTGTCAATTCAATTTTTTTCAGTAAACTGTTCTTAACATATTTTACATGTACTTTTGTCAAAACTGGGAGCTGAGGAAAGAGTACATTCAAGTCTTGGAAAATACCTGCCACAAAAAACCTAAAGAGCGAATCCTCTTTGTCAATCCAATCAGCCTTATTTCACTTTCACAAAAGTCTGACTTTTCTTTTTTTTTCAAAACTAATCGGTGCGCAATGACTTTGTTTTCAATTCAAATTAATGTATTAATTCATATCTCAAAAACATTATTGAAAACAACTGAGAAATATCTTCAGGGAAGTACTGTATAATATTACTAAAAAAGATTAAATTGATAAAATGATAATATATCAATTTTATAACATGTTATTCAAACGTGCTAAGCAAGATAATAAATCAATTTGCTGTTTCAACTATTTTGAACTCAAATAAGAAAATCACTTGAATTTGCTTTTTGTCTAACATCATTTCCATAGCCTACAATAAATATAAAATAGGCTGGGCACAGTGGGTCAGCCTCTAATCCCAGCACTTTGGGAGGCCAAGGTGGGTGGATCACCTGAGGTCAGGAGTTCGAGACCAGCCTGGCCAACGTGGCAAAATGCCGTCTCTACTAAAAATACAAAAGTTAGCCAGGCGTGGTGTTACACACCTGTAATCCCAGCTACTTGGCAGGCTGAGGCAGAAGAATTGCTTGAACCTAGGAGATGGTGGTTGCAGTGAGTGGAAATTGCACCACTGCCCTCTACCCTGGGTGAGACTCCATCTCAAAAATAAATAAAATAAACATAAAATAAACAGCAAGTAATAAGTCATTAGCAAAAATATAAAGTGAGAAATGTGCATTAAAATGATATATAACATAACCACATTTATTTAAGAATATATTCCAATATCAAATGGCAAATTTCAACAAAGCAAAAACTTTTTTGCACCAACCTGATACTTTGTAGAAATGTAATAGAATGTGTGACTAAACTTTTAGGTTATTTGTGAAGTTAGAGGTATCATAAAAGTCATAGTACTCTTCTGAAAAATTTATTTTGATCAAACTCTGGTGTTCATTTTTTGAGAAAGAATAAGAACTAAGAATAAAAATCAAACTCCATTAAGAAAATAAAAAGACAAGCCACAGACTGGGAGAAAATATTTGCATATCTGATAAAGGATGGGCAACAGACATGAAAAGATCTCACTTCACCAAAAAAGACATACAGATGGAAAATAAGCATATGAAAAGAAGTTCAACATCATATGTCCTTAGGGAATTACAAATTAAAATAAAAATTAGAAGCTACTACACACCTGTTTGAATAGCTCAAATGGAAAACACTGATAATACAAAATGCTGATGAGAATGTGGAGCAACAGAAACTTCAATTCATTGCTGGTAGGAATGCAAATGATACAGCCAGTGTGAAAGCTGGTTTGGCAGTATTTTACAAAACTAAACATACTCTTAATTATGAAGCAACGGTTTTGCTCCTTGGTATCACCCAAACCCATGTCTACCCCAAAATCTGCATATGAATGTTTAGTTAATAAATAACATATTTATGCCAATAACTCATAGCATATTATTATTTAGTTAATAAACATAGCAGCTTAATTCATAATTTCTAAAACTTGAACATGACAATGATTTCCTTCAATAGGTGAATGGATAGATAGGCTGTAGTACATCTATACAATGGAATATTATTCAGCATTAACATGAAATGAGTTATCAAGCCATGAAAAGACATAGAGGAACCTCAAATGCATATTACTAAGTGAAAGAAGCCAATCCCAAAAGGCTACATACTATATGATTCCAACTATATGACATTCTGGAAAAGGCAAAACTATGGAGACAATAAAAGGTCAGTTGTTCCTGGAGTTGTGGGGGACAGATGGATGAACAGGTGGAGCACAGGAGCATTTCAGAGCAGTAAAACTCTACTGTCCAACACTGTTATGGTGGGTATATGTCATTATACATTTGTCCAAACCCATAGAATGTACCACACAAAGAATTAACCCTAATGTAAACTGTGGACTTTAGTTAATAATAATGAATCAATATTGGCTCATCAATCATAACAAATGTACCATACTAATGCAAGATATTAATAATCAGGGAAATGTTGGGAGGGGGAGAAACAAGAAGATATATGGGAACTGTCTGTACTTTTCACTCATTTTTTCTGTAAACCTAAAACTGCTCTAAAAAAAAGTCTGCTAATTTAAAAAATATCAAACTCTGTAATTTTGTTTAAATACATGATCAAAATTTCCCTATGAATTAATGAAAGAAAAGGGTATGCATTGCTAAAAATCCAGAAGCTAGCATTTTATTATTATTATTATTATTTTGCCACATTTTCCTTTTTTTATTATTATTATTATACTTTAAGTTCTAGGGTACATGTGCACAACGTGCAGGTTTGCTACCTGTGTATACATGTGCCATGTTGGTGAGTTGCACCCGTTAACTCGTCATTTACATTAGGTATATCTCCTAATGCTATCCCTCCCCCCTCCCCACTCCCCACAATAGCACCCAGTGTGTGATGTTCCCCTTCCTGTGTCCAAGTGATCTCATTGTTCAATTACCACCTATGAGTGAGAACATGTGGTGTTTGGTTTTCTGTTCTTGTGATAGTTTGCTGAGAATGATGGTTTTCAGCTGCATCCATGACCCTACAAAGGACACGAACTCATCCTTTTTTATAGCTGGATAGTATTCCATGGTGTATATGTGCCACATTTTCTTAATCCAGTCTGTCACTGATGGACATTTAGGTTGGTTCCAAGTCTTTGCTATTGTGAATAGTGCCACAATAAACATACGTGTGCATGTGTCTTTATAGCAGTGTGATTTATAATCCTTTAGGTATATACCCAGTAATGGGATGGCTGGGTCAAATGGTATTTCTAGTTCTAGATCCTTGAGGAATCGCCACACTGTCTTCCACAATGATTGAACTAGTTTACAGTCCCACCAAGAGCGTAAAATGTTCCTATTTCTCCATATCCTCTCCAGCACCTATTGTTTCCTGATTTTTTAATGATTGCCATTCTAACTGGTGTGAG